>NC_135553.1:23431948-23596948 GCF_964340395.1 Glandiceps talaboti
ATACATACATACATACATGCATGCATGCATGCATGCATGCATGATAAATAGATACTAGAGATATAAGTAGACAGACAGCCAGACAGCCAGACAGACAGACAGACAGACAGACAGACAGACAGACAGACAAGCACTTTTCAGCATGATAATGATATTCATCAACACTATTTATTGCAAATCTTCAAGGAAATGCAATCATTCGTGTTTTAGATGCAAAACAGTTTCTTATTTGAGACACCTGTAAGGTCACGTTACCTTGATCCATCCTGTTGACTACTGTATACTGCTTAGCTATGTCCTCCCTGGTGGCTGGAGTGTCTGGAAGGAAGTAGGGCACTTCTACATCTTCTGGTTCATAAAATTGAGGGTTCCAATCTTCTATCTTTCCTTTGCCTGGTTGGCCATTACCAAACATTTCACAGAATGATCCATAATTAGGATTGGAAGGACATCGATGTGGATCGTTGAATCCAATATAGAGTAGAAATGGTCTGTTTTGAGAAGAAATGCACACATCATTTGAATAATTTACATGTTTATCTGTATTTCTTGCACACAAGCCAATATTGTTGTATGTACCATTTATGTTACAAAAATTCTGCAACATCTCCCGGTACATGTTTTGAATATCACACAAAAGAACCCAGGCTGACATTGGAAATTTAGTATGAGTTTTGATAACTTGAGTTTGCTTCGGCAAATAAAATATGTGTAAACTGCCGTTCCTAAGGCCTAATAAAAATTGTGTGGTTGGGTTTGATTTTTTAAATTTTTTTTTTCATGTGTGAGTGTCTAATTCAGGTAGTTATATTTTCCGTAGTTTTCCATATGGTCTTACTTTGTACGTGTTATTGGTTTCTTCTCATCAGATACAGCCATTACAGATTGGAAGAATAGTTTTATATTTGTCTTTTTAAGTTGATGTCAGTTTCCGCATCCACTATTTCTCGCAAGACTTCACAGTTTTTGCGATTTTACAGACAATTTTTTCAGGCCTTAGGCAAAATAAAAAAAAATTGTGTAAGCTGCCGATCCTAAACATTTTTTTAAACATTTAAAACAAAAATATACGAAATTCTTTGTCTTCTTGACCTTCATGCACGTCTGTTTTCTTTTCCCAGCGAGTGTACATATTTCATCAAACTATCACAGAAGAGATATTCTGACCGACATTTCATTGGTTTTTGGGTCGGAGCAAGTTTTTTTAATTAAAAAGATGAAATAAAATAAAATGAAATCACATCCACCCCTATTTTCTGAGGCCATGTTATCGGAAACACGCAATTATTTTTTTCGCCTTATGTTCAGCTGATCGTTTCAAATTTTAATCAGCTGTAATATATATGTATATCCCACAATTCTGTGCGTCAGAGTATTATGTCTATATATATGAAGAGATGCATAAACCTAATGGTTGCCCTTCATAGCAAAGTAGAACAGTTGGGGGTAAATACAGATTAAATGAAATACATTATATTGTAAAATTATACCTTGAGTCCTGTGTATTCAGGAACTGGTGGACAAGTTCCTTCATGTGGGTTATATTACGAGACACTTGGAGTTTATTTTCTGTTTCTTCTGTAGCCTCAAAGTCAAATTTGAAGACAGATTTGGGTCGTACATGCTTTCTACCTACTATACCTGTGGAGAATAGATGACAGGTTTGTCAAAAATAGTTTACATCCGCATGTGGTTATAAGTTTTACTTTGTTCACGCAAGTAACTCGTAACTGACATGCGAGGCAAATTTCTATATAATTATCATTTTTCCCCGTTCACTAAAAGTGAAAGGCCATATTATTTTAATTTTGAAGATAAAATCTTGGTTGGGCAATTTCTCTTCCCATTAATTCTGAAAATATAAACCTGAATATAATAAAAAGAAAGTGGCCTGCTGAAGAGGATTCTTATACAGAAAGAACGGTTGCCCAGTCTCTAGAATACTAACTTTTTAAACATTATCTATTTAGGAAGCCCTTTCTGGATCATATTACAGAGTTATTCAAACCTAGAGAACAGCTTATAATTTAAAATCTGTTTGTTTGGTTAGTTGGTTGGTTGGTTGGTTGGTTGATTGGTCGGTTGATTGATTGATTGATTGATTGATTGATTGATTTAAAGAGGGTAGACCTTCCAACCGTGAGGCTGCTCTTTCAATGCAAGGAGCCCTCTAATAATAAAAATAAAAATAAATAAATATCATAACAGGTATACACTTTGTACTATACTCACCTGTTCTAATGCCAGCTTCTGTTAGTATTACCGGCAAACTTTTGACACTGTCTAATGCTTGAAAGTTATGGTATAAATCAGTCAAGCCGTAAAGTCCATTCTGGTGTTGTGGTAATCCAGTCAGTAAGGAAGATCTACTTGGTGAGCAGCTACTAACTGTTGTATACCCATACTTGAAGGCCACACCCTGTTTGGCCAGGTTGTTGATGTTTTGGGTTTGGCACACTGTGTTGTTGTAAACTTGACTTTCAAAGCCATAGTCATCAGCTGTATAATTAGGAACATTAACTTTGTAATGCAATCATATCAACAGGAAGAAATGTAGATATAACATGTTGGTGAACTTGACTAACAATTGAGACTAAGGACATAAGGTGTTTATATTTAGTGGGGCATTAGGCAAAAAAAATGTGCGATTCCAATAACATGGCCTCGAAAAATACGGAAGGTCGGTCGGGATTTTATCTTTTATCTTTAATGTTTTTAATTGTTTTTATTTTGGAAAAAATATTGCTTCGACTCAAAATCAAGCGAAATGTCGGTCATAATACCCCTCCTGTGATAGTCTGATGAAATATGTACATACATCGCTGGGGAAAGAAAACAGATAAACATGAACGTCAAGAAGACAAAGAATTTCTTTTATATTTAAAAAAAAAAATGTTTAGGGTTAGCAGTTTAAACAAGGGTTAGTCTGGTTATCGGAAACACAGTTTTTAAAAAAAAATGCCTTATTGATAACATTTTTTAAAATCAATTTATTTCCCAAATAAATATAAGTGGATAAATGGGGAATCGGGAAATTGCTTACAGCTAGTCTGGGCCTGTCCCCTCACATATTTATATACAGAAATTCACAGCAAGGTACTCAATATGACTCAAAAATATATAATATATATTTGGCACACAATTAAAGAATGTATAAGATCATAAATCCATAACCCAAAAGATGTATTTAATGTATGAATATACACTTATTACATAGTTGATGCTTGTGTAATATAAATATTGAAAGCTTGACTCGTTGACCCCCGTCACTAGCTTAGCACAGGTCAAACCAATGATGCAATAAATGCAGGTACGTCCTCCCAGAGCTATGTTTATTTTTGTATTAGTTCTATTCATGGGCATTTGTATCAAATGATTTGATGTAAATGTTATTAAAAATGCAGGTTTATTTTGATGAAGTAATTTTTTGTTGTTTTTCCAAATTTTTAAGCAGCATTCTCATGATTCTGCCGTTACAAATTTGAATATGATTATGAATATCATTGATCTAATGGTTTGTGTTGTTGTTCATATTCATACCAAAATCAAGGATCAGATTCGGAATCGTACCATATCAGTATTTAAGTTTATACACCAGACAACATGGCTACCTGTGGAATAGAAGACTCGTTCTGTAATTGATTTGACCCTTGTGTATTTTCTGTGTGTTATATATATCAACACCATACATACATCTAGTAGTCTTTTTTATGAAGTTCAATCTTTTTAAGTATTAAAATATTCACTAGTAAATTAAATCCATTTACATGGCACCTCTGCTCCTGTAGTAAACCCTGGCGTGCAACATTCCGTAGAATTAGGTATAAAAAAAAAATTGTTTGGTTCCGGTTACCCGACCCCTACCTAGTTTTTCACTGCCGACCCTAAACTTTCGAGAAAAAAAATAAAATCGCAAAAATTGTGAAGTCTCACGAGAAATAGTGGATGCGGAAACTGACATCAACTTAATAAGAAACAATAAAACTGTTCTTCCAATCTGTAATAGTTGTACCTCTGATGGGAAGAAACCAATAACACAGAGACCATATGGAAAACAACGGAAATATTAAATAATAATAATGATAATAATAATAATAGAATAAAATAAATCTATCTATCTAAACATTTAGCGTAATCGGAACCACACAATTTTTTTTATTAGGCCTTAGAAGATTCTAATGTGCCTCTGTGATCAGAAACATACAAAATTTGTTTGAACGTCAGAGATATCATGTGATTGGTACAAAGCTTTGAATATATACGATGTACGTATATACTTTAAAGTCTTGAGTACCACATTAAATAATTCATTACCTATCATGATCAAAACGTTCCTCTTCTCATTTAGTCCACTACATACGTAAAAGAGGGCTGTACAAACTATTACCTTCATGGGAGTCAATCTCTCAAGCGTCATCCTTTGCAAGAAACCTATGCCCAGGCCTGGGCGCGCATGATATGTTTTTCAGACCTGCAAATTCCGTGTCATCGCAGCAATCTTATGAGGGCGCTGTTACCTATTTAATGGGGAGGTGTCAAATTCCAAAAAGTCGATATATTTTTCATATACTTTGCATACCTAAGCAGTGATATCTGAATGTGTAAAAAATGCAAAGAAAATACTATGTCACCACATTTGTTTTCAAGATAATGACCATTTCTTGTATCTACACATTTTTTTCGATCAAAATAAGTAGATTTACTATAATAACTACATCAAAATTTTTGACAGTTAAAGATTATCCCTGGAGCACTTAATGAACTTACATATTTTAGTGCAATGTATATTATGTTCAGATATATTTGTTTGTAATTTCTTTTCATTATTTCATAAAATGCTATGTTATTTTATCCCCAGCTGCTTTATGATTTAAAGGAAAATGTAAGAAAATTTTAACAAAGGATAAAAGTCTGTGATAGATTATTTTTATATGCTGTTTGTACAATATATTATTCCAGCTATTTATCAATGACAAAATAATATTGGGTCACCACGTCCGTTTAAATTCTGGAATTGACATTGTCACCCCACACTCCATCTAAATTTTGACATTTTTGACAGACATTTATTATGACATTTTGTTGAATTTTGACAAAAATTAAAATGAGCTTGTTTAACTTTGCACATATGTATAATTTACCAATGCCTCTTCATAATTATACAACAAAAATCATTCTGTGTATGCTAACTTTAAAATGCCAGTAAAAAATGTGACCCCCACCCCATCAAAATTTCAACATTTTGAACAAAAATCACTTGACATTGTATAATATTGGAACACACAGGCACCAAGGTATATTTCTGTCAGTTCACATGTATGATAAATCAACTGCACTATTCATGATCATGTGTAGAGTTTATGTATTTCTCTCAAAGCCAAATTGGTCATAATATTCATAATTATGACACCCCCCCCTTCCAAATTTCAACATTTTTGGACAAAATTCACATGAAATTTCATAATATTGGAACACATGGGCACCAAGGGATAGTTCTGTCAGTACATAATTATGTATGATAAATCAACACATTAGGGGTGAGGTCAATAGTTCAATGTGGGATTAAAAGCTAAAAACATTTAGTCCCCCCCCCCTTACTTAATTGGCCAAAATTTAAATGTCCATCCAATTTCAAATCAGTATGTAATAATACTATGAATACAAAGCCAGTATGTAGTGAGGAAAAATACATCTTTTGTTGACACTTTATTTTAGTGCTGTGCTATTGTGAAAATTCTTCCATTTCTCAATTTGGGGAATATTTTTTAAAAAGAAAATAATAATTGCATGTTTAGGGGTACAAACAGACCCATTAAAAAGTAAAATCGTTTCTGTAGGATGAGAACTAGACAACTAAAAAAACACCCCAAAAGTAAAAGAATTTAATATTTCATCCTACATTGATTTGAAATATATATTGATCTCGCACCTTGTATCTCATTCTCGCATTGTTGAAACAGTTAAATGTTGATTTCATGTAAGGAAATTGCTAGTGTTGTATTGTATTGTATTGCGGAGTGTGGTCACTATGAAATAGGTAATAACTCATATCAGTAGCTGTTGATCCACTGAACACGGCATGCAGTATACTAGACGTACCTAGCCACATGATAAAGTGGCACTGCACACACTGTGAGGCCCAAAAGCTATGCCACTAGATGTATATATTGATTTTGGGTACAATATTAGAACCCCTCATTAAATCTTATTAATGTTACCATGGATACTTCTTTCATGGGGAGACAATGAAGAAGAAGTATTTTTTTTCACTGTCTATTGTCCACAACCAGTCGCACGGTCATGGCCCAGTGAAGAAGAAGTATTTTTTCACTGTCGATTCTCCAAACAGTACCGTAGCCTGCGGGGGGGGGGGCAAGGGGGGCAGCTGCCCCCCCTCTGAGATTTTGGAAAAAAGCAAGAAAAAAAGCTACTTTTTGAATACATAGCGATGCTATTAAAATCGTTATTTACGTGACGATTCCTAGCATGCGCGATTTCAATGGATAGTTCACTAAAGTGACTGTACACTGACTCATGGCTAATATGTATCTTATATCGCTATTGTACGCTGGCTTAACTTTGAATTAAAATATGTCCAGTTAAAATTGTAACATTTTTCAGCAAATTAAATTTTTTTTGCGCGAGAATGTACAAAAGAAGTGCGCACATGCACTGTGCATTTTCTGCGAGTAACAGTAGTCTTGAAAGTCTCCTTCATTTGAAGATAGCAAGTCGCAATTATAATGTCAGCGAGTGAAACTCAAAAAAAAAGACGGAAAAAGTCGTTCAACGTGAGGTTGCCTGCTATGCTGCATGCAGTGACTCGTGACTCCGAAGATGCGCTCGATCTCATTTACATCTTGTTCCTTATATTAAAACATTTCATGCTGATAAAACGGCAGATCTCTTTTTGGAATATTTGGTGGCCCTGAAAAACTATTAAACTAGGTACGCAGTTTAAGATCCACTATTTGAAGATATTTCTTTCAATAATTGTGTTCGACGTTGTCTTTGGTTAAAATGTTGTTTGATATAATTATCTCATTGCACACTGACACTAGCGTTATTCCCCAATTCATTTTGAAGCGACAATTTGCTATGAAAGAATGGCCCTGAATTTGTAAACAGAGCTGTACCTTCGACATCAAAATCCAAACTTCAATTTCCATTATAATGATAATGACAAGGAGAATTCACTGAGTTCACCTTGGGTACCGACATAAACGAGGCCATAACAGCTTTGGGAGTTGGGTAAAGAAAATGATTATTTTGTTGTGTTACTTATTTTAGAAAACACCATCCATTTTTTTTACTTTGAATGTGACATCTTTTTGGCAACTACTTTGAAAGATACGACATTAGGCCAGAAAAAAATGAAAAAGCTGTTCAACCTACCCATATATGTTTTTCTGGTGATGGGCAATATATCCTCATGCGGGCTTCGCATTTTTTTTTCAAAATTAAGGATATTTCTTTATATTTTCTGAATAGTACATGTAACAATATACATTCGAGTCTATTCCAAATTATACAATATCTTATACAGTGGTTTACTTGGCTCTGATGTTGCATACAAGCATGAATTGAGATTAAATATCCAATGTGCACTAAAAAGAATTGAACAAAAGTTTACAACCATTGGGTCATCAAAAGTCTGAAAGTCTTGAAATGTTTTGCTCTTTACTCGGGATTTTTTGGAACGAAATTAAACTTCAGGAGAAGTCATTTACCATGTGCACATCCGCATAATATCTTTCAGCTTTGCCACAACAAAATACACTTCCAGATAATAATACATAGCATAATTGTTTCAATTCTGGTATTTTATAATGTCGATGGTTCCATATTTTATGCCTCCGAAAAATGGCCTCCTACACTGTCTTATTTTCATTTTTTTCACCTTTGGAGTTGTCTCCTTCCAATGCATCATTGTACCATATGATTTTATATCTCCACTGTAGTGTAGGTGACAGAAGCCTGAGAAGGGGTGGCTAAAATAATGCTTGAGTTTCAATTGGCGGGGCTTAACATTTTTTGAGAAGAGAGGGTGCGAGGAACTACACCATTTGTTTAACCGTAAATTGTGTACATTTCCTAACTGTAGCTATGCAGACAAATTGCATGAGATAGTATCAAGATGACTGAATAAGTTCTATCTAAACTCGACCTGAAATATTTTGCTGTCATTATATATGGTTTGTTTTATCCTTGTCAAGAATTGTGAAAAAATGAAATCGACCTACTTACCCAATGGGTTAGGTTACCCGTTGACAAGCATTTTTTCTTTTTTCTGACCTTACACATGATATTCAATTGCGTATGCTAAAGTATATATTATGTAAATTGCATGCAAATTTATGCAAATTAGCACTTTAAATGCATGATTGCACCAAGACAAAGTTCTGCCCCCCTTGGCAATTTGGTCAGGCTACGGCCCTGCCAAAACTGGTCATACGGTCGTAACCCCTTTTTTAAATACGAGAAGTAGCTTTTTCACTTTTTCCTCGACGATCGGTCGTACGATTTCCAATAATTATCATTGTTGTTTTTCTTGTAATGACAAACATGGTTTTAGCATCGATGAGACATCAATGGTTTGAGAAAATGCGCACAAACAATCAAATGATTGACCTAGTGCTTTGACCCCATCAATCACCCTCTAGCTCTGGTGACACTGCTGACCTATCGAGCGATATGTTTCCAAAACGACATAGAATCAATCTGTATAGCAAATCTGGTTACTATAGTAACAAAGCAAAAACCCAAACAACGTACTTCATTTAATGGCGATATGGAATTATGGTCGGTATGTAAATTTCATGTTAATACCATACAAGTCATAGTTTTAAAATAATGCAATTAAAGTTTCCAAGTGTCATGTCAGTTTCATTTCGAGCAGTCGAAATCAAAGCAACTAAGGAGAAAATTAAAAGAAAATGTTTTAGCTTGTTTGTGGGGGTGGGGTACTCAACTTGGATGACTTGTGTAGAAGCAGACATTTATGACCTGGGGGTATCTCAGGTAGAAAGTATGTATTCAGACGTTACGGTTAATTGTGCAATAACTCGTATAACTCGTATAATCAGCCTTTTTATGGCCTCGATGTAATTTAGAAGTTCCGAATCAATGTTTTAAATGGTTTTCCCTTGTTGGCGTTCTAGTCTGGTAACTCCTTAGCATGCCACCATACTACCTCAACCCGCCTTAAACGATGACATTTAGTAGATTGAGAGATGAAATTCTAGCGTCAGACACTGGGCGTAGTGTTATCTTTTTGATATGGCCGACTCCAACTTTTCTGTTTCGCACATCAAAGTTTTTGCTTGACCGGCAATATAGGAGTGTGGTTGTTGATACATTTCATCATGTCTAAAATTTATAAGACAGTTCCTCTTTAAGTCATGGTAGTAAAGCTAATTTTCTTCGCAAGGACTTCTGAAACTCATACGAAATTACCTTCCGTTCACCCTAAATCTCCAATTCAAGAGTACGTACAGCGATCGGAAAACAGATAACACTTCACTTCCAAACACGGGTTTGTTTCGCGTTCGAATGTTGACAGTATTTATAGTCAGAACGAGGCGGGGGGATACCTCCGCGATAATCGTCTGCCAGGCATAGCATTTGTATGGGAATTAGCAGACGTCGGTAGACTCCAATGTGTATTTTACAGATATGGGTAAAAAGGACAACTGTTGTGTTCCCTTTTGTTTTCGACAACGTTGGCGTGATGGGGGGAAATATTACAAGTTTCCAGTAGGGCCAAAATCACGTCGAAATGCGTGGATTGTAGCTGTACGATCTCATCGTAAAAACCGGCGGTCGTGCAGCGTGGCAACCAAGTGTCCATCAAAAAGTATGTGACGTACATTTCGTGAACAACATGAAGAGTGATGATCCTAAGTCGTCTTCATACATTCCAACTATTTTTCCATGGCATAAGAATAAAGGCATCCAGAAAGAAGGGACTGGTCAAGTTGTAAACAAGGTTAGTTTAACTTTGAGACATTATACTACATTACAGAAGTTATAAGTGTGATCTTGATCAGAACGTCGTTTTATCAGTTGGGACGGTACAAAGAAAACTGGCTTTGAAGGTTTCGAAAAAGTCTGCTTCTTATCATTATCAAACTAGGTTCACACGACTCTCTTATCAGTTTGTTTATGTCTGTGTTAGTCATGTTGTAACATAAAATTCAGTGCAGTGTAGTGCAGTGTAGTATCATGTCGTGTCATGCCGTGTGATGTCATGTAGTGTTTTTCCATAAAGTACAACTTCTGCATGTACAAGTTTGTTTTCTTGTGTTGTTTGAAATACACTCATTTTATATGTATAAACAAAACCAGTATATACTGTTATACATGTATTTCTTTGGTTTTCTTTTGTTGATTTCATTCATTCAATATTTGCTTCATTTACAATTAATGAAAAAAAAATGTTTTTGTCATTTTTTGATGAATGATCATCAGTGTTCATGTTACTTTGTAATATGTTTTACATTTTATTTTGTCACCCTTGAATAAATTAAATAATTATATCATTTGACATTTCAGGAAAACATGAACAAGGAGTCTGATCATAATACAACACAGGACATTAATCATGAGGTGGAAGATGAATGTACAGTAGACCAGGTAGGGAGCTATTTATTTATTTATTGCATTGTATAGATTTCCACTAATTAGAATTACTACTTTGCCAGATAATGTGCTGCAAGGAAGTAATACATATTTGTGCTATCACTGTTTTGTTTATATGTGTGTATATATGTGTTGTATTAAGGTTGTCTTTGACGTATTTTGTGTATAAATGTTGTGATAAACCACGGTGCTACAGAGTGTACATTTAACATCATTTCTAACTTTGACAAAACTTTGTATGTATTTCAGTGTAAGACATCTAGTGGTGACGTAAACTGTAACTCTTTCACTGGGACAGAGACTAACAGTAAACAGGTAATGATTATTTCCTTATCAGGTTATTCAGTATGGTTGTTTCCTTATCAAATATTAGAGCATTGAACATTAACAGATGATTATTTATATTATGCACTATGTAAATAGCATTTGGTCCAATGTCATCGCGTGATGCTTCAACAATCAGGATAGTGATATTTGAAATGTAAAAACTTTTCCAAAGTATGGCAGAAGTAAGAGTACAGTAGTAGGCACAGTTGTATCAGAAATCTTGTATAATATACTAAGTTGTATAGTTATCATGTGATATGGATTTCATGGTATTCTTATGTTATTCTAATTTTTCAGTCAGGTGTTGATGTATGTGAAAATGTGAATGTATGTTCTACAAAACTGATTGAGTGTGAGTTAGGTTCCAAAACACAACCACAACCAGAACCACAGTCTAATAGTGCAGAGGTAAGTCATATTGACATTTGGTAATCTAATTTGATTATAATTTATCAAAATCATTCTATATGATTGAAAATAATTCATTCACTTGAGCAGATACAAAAACAGAAAGTTCAGTTTGAGTTGTAACACTGTTCTTGTCATTGGGTTTTCACCAGATAATGTAAAGCCAAAAACAAGTAAGAAATCATGTTTGTGTTGTTTGCAGTTACAAAATGGAATCACTATATTGTGAGGTTCACTTTGTTTTTAACTGAAAGTTATGTCGATTTCCGGTTCCAAGATGCATTGTGTGAGAGGACGTCGCTTATACTGTTACATTTAGCCTTGTTTTGTCTTTGTTACATTTGAAATAACGTTTTCATCAGGAAATAATGGAAAGACATTTTGTCCTCTTTGATTATAAGTTATTTTATAGAACAAAGACTAAACATCATCAATGCCAGAGAGGTATTTTACGAGTGAACACAGGGTACGGTCAGATGACAACCATCCCCGGGCCCTGAGTAGCGCATGCAAACCCCTCAGCACGTACACAATACATTGTATTGTAGGGAGAGATGTGCAGTGCATCTTGGAACTGGCAACAGGTCTATTGACTCATTTGACTTGCAATGAACTTACACCAAGTTTCTTTTCTTTCCCTTAGCAGTTATCAGTCATTTCTACTGACCATGACTACCTCAGGACAACTGCTGATGATTTGTCATTCAAATTGGAAGAAAACATCAAAATCCAGGATCCTGAGTACTATGCTTATCTTAAGTTCCTAGAAACTCAAAATCATCTCCTAAGGGAGGTTAATGAATTGTACTTTAGTAGACTTTTAACAATTTCTACCGTTAAGGATGATAACATACAAATGAAATTTTGGACTGGCTTTCCAAATTTTGCTATATTTTGTGCTATATTTGAATATCTAGAGTCAAAGGCAGTTAATTTACAGTATTGGCGGGGTGGGAAAGATAAACACACTCATTTCCACAAAATCCATGATTCAAACAAACCTGGTCCAGACAGAAAGATATCTCTGCAAGATGAATTCTTTATTGTGATGGTTAGATTGAGGGTTGGGTTGTTTACACGAGATTTGGCAAAAAGGGTTGGGGTGTCTGAATCAACAATATCACGCATTTTTGTCACATGGGTTAATTTTTTAGCTGTTGAATTATCCACCATATGTACCATGCCATCTATTGAAGAAGCTAACCAAGGAAGATGTCATGCATTTGACAAATTTCCAGACACAAGAGTGGTTGTAGACTGCACAGAGTTATTTTCAGAGACACCATCATCATGAGCAGCAAAGAGGCAAACATGGAGTGAATACAAACATCATGATACATTCAAATTTTTAGTAGGGATTGGGCCAAATGGTGCAGTGACATATGTTTCTAGAATGTGGGGTGGGCGAGCCTCGGATAAATGCATAGTTGGTAACAGTAACTTTAAAGATTATTTAGATAAAGGTGACGATATAATGGCAGACAAGGGTTTCACTGTTTCTGCTGAATTAACTGCCATTGGTGTTTCATTAAATGTTCCAGCATTCAAAGGTAGTGATAGGACTCAGTTATCAGCAAGGGAAGTTGAACAGTCTCGTAGAATATCAGAAGCTCGCATTCATATAGAGAGGGCTATAGGACGTATAAAAGCATTTCATATATTTGACAGTGACATGAAGCTTACAATGAATGGTTTAGCAGAGCAAATCTTCACAGTTTGTGCTTTCCTAGTGAATTTTCAATCTCCATTCTTAAAATAGCATTGCAGTAGATGTTGAGAACGTTACCAATGGTAACAAGTCTTCACAAAGAAATGATGTGTAAAGAATGTGAGGATCATGGGGTCTTTCTATTGCCAGAATACAAGGGATTAATTGTCTCTCTGATATGGCATGCTACAATATTGACATATTTGGGTAGTTTTCTGTCTCACTGAAATTGATACCGTCTGACATCAAAACTGCATGCTTGCAATGAATCCCCTGTAGTTGGCCAAAGAAAATGTTGTGGCAAGTATATTTAGGTGCAGCCAATGGGCAGAGTTGTGGTTTTCATTAACTAAGTTGTTTCAGACCAAAAATGATGTTTTTAATAGAACTCCACCCCCCCCCCAAAACAAAAAATAAAAAATTGTGGGTGTTTAGCTGTTCTTATGTGCCCTCCCCCTGATGAAAGATATATACCACTACTTACCCACTCCCACCACTGAAATGTTTGTACTCTCCACTACACCAACAATTCATTTTGATGTACACAATGTTTTCCCCTCCCACTGTATCAAAATCATGACTTCCCTGCCTTTATTCTTCCTTGTTTGCTCCTCTCGAGCTCTCCTGCTACTGATTGACAAAATTGCCCACCCACTGAAAAATTACGCAAGAACAAATTTGTTGACTGCACCTGTAT
The DNA here is from genome assembly GCF_964340395.1 of Glandiceps talaboti. Classification (NCBI taxonomy): domain Eukaryota; kingdom Metazoa; phylum Hemichordata; class Enteropneusta; family Spengelidae; genus Glandiceps; species Glandiceps talaboti. The sequence continues at coordinate 23,445,730 of NC_135553.1, forward strand.
ATTACCATTTGTGACTGCATTCATGCTATCACTCACCAATGTACTTTCTCACAGCTCAATCCATGTAAAAATTCATTTTTAATATTTGATATTTATTATTTTATTTATATTGTATGGATTTGTACATGTAAAAATACTGTGAAGAGAATAATATATTGTATAAAATAAATTATATTTATTAATATATTACAAATTAATTTTGTGTTCCCACTAAATAAAGTGACAGGAAAATATTTACAAATGTGAAATAAGATTGTTGTGGAACAGGCTTTATATGAGATTATTATTGCTAAGAATAAGTGTCATTTACTTTGTAATACTGTCAGCAATATTTTCACTACCAATAGGTACAGGAAGACCAATACATTTTGGTACATGGTAACATTAAAATAAATAAACTGTGTACATGTATACATACTGTGTATTTCTTTTATACTAGCTTAGTTACTCTACTTTACATTTAGGCCAGAAAAAATAACAAAGCTGTTCAACGAGCAACCTAGCCCATCCCATTGGGTAGGTACCAGGTAGGTCGATTAAAAAAAAGACAATCTTGGACAAAGAAGTTAAAACAAGCCATACATAATGATGACAAAACATTTCAAGTTGAGTTTGTATAGAACTTATATACAGTTATTTCACTCTTGCATGCATCATCAGAGCCAAGTAAACCACTATATAACAAAGATTACACATAATTTGGAATTGACTCAAATGCATATTATTGTCACATGTATCATTCAGAAAATATAAAGAAATCCCCTTAATTTTGAAAATAAAGTGTGCATTTTACTGACATGTGAAGCCCGTATTATATTGCCCATCACTAATGAAAAAAAAAATGAAAAATTGAAATGCCAAAAATATGGGAAGGTTGCGCCTGTTGAACAGCTTTTAAGTTTTTCTGGCCATAGATCAGTGTAGACACCTTACAATATCCAGGTCTACTTATATATATACCTAACATCGTGAGGATACAACTTGACATGCCTTTGCACACGTCCAGTGAATAGTTCTGGGACAATACCTTCCAGGAAAAATGTCTCAGACTTTTTACATAATGTATCATACAAGCCTTGGTTAAATTCAATTCTCTCCACATATACATAATACCCTTGTTCACCACATTCAGGGTCTAGAATTATAAATACACAGAAGTCACACCACAACCTGTTCATTATTCCCATCTGACCTAACATTTGATAATAGTAATGATGCTTTTTGTTAAACTTTGGATTTTCATTTTCATCAAGAAACAGATAAAACTGACTGTTCTTGGTTCTTATGAGTTCCTTTACTGACAATCCATTATTTTCAGGGCATTTGATTTCAACTAAACCTTTAGTGATATCAACACTGGGATCATCTACATCGCCATCAATGCTACAACCTTGATGAGGTCTAACAATGTCAATCACAAACCCTTTTTGACAAACTTTCAACCCAACATGGCCATTCCTATTCATGTATTTTACATATGCATCCCTAGCTGTGTCTTCAAGACCTAAACCTCGCCTGCACTGTGCTGGCATTGGTTTCCTATCATATTGCATTATTTCCCTTACAAGGCAGTCTGGTGGTGTTAAATACTGTCGCTTATATATTTTACCAAAGTGTGATGAAGAAATCCTACCAACCCGATAAGCATACCAATGTTTATTTTGTGACTGTCCCCTTGTATTTTTTTCTACTTTATCAATATCAGCTGCTGTGATTCCCATACTATTTTTAAATGTAACAAATTTATATTTCATATCATCACTATGGAGATTACACTCATCACTGATATTTTCATCTCTTTCACATGACAACAATATTGTACTTGTACTTTTATTTTGGCTGGTATCTGTGAGAGCATGGGTCTGATTTGTTGGTTGATCCATGTCTATAATGTCATTTGTATCTTCAATTGTTATCTCTGCCCCCAAAGTGTCATCAAATGTAAGATCAACAATGAAATTGTCTTGAGATGTCTGTATCTGATTAACTTGAGACAAAATTGTACACATTTCCTGAGTGACAGATTGTGGCCTATATCTGTGTAAAGCAAGGCTATTGCAGGCTGGCACTTTGACATCATTGTTTAGGAGTCTGTTCCTCAGATGTAATAGTTTATAGTAGTCCACCTTCTGCTGGCATGGAGACCTCCCATCATGACCACTAGCTTCTCCTCCCCAGTCTCTTTTCTCTTTACCATGCTCTGGTTTATAAATTGGTATCTCTGACATGGGTTTAGGAGTAACTCTGGAATCTATCATGTGAAACAAAAAGTTACTGTTAGTGTTAGTGTTAGCAGACTGAATCATAATGGATATCTATAATTGTTATCAGGGTCTCTGCATTATTGGTTTCTTCTCATCAGATGTACAACCATTACAGATTAGAAGTTATATTTTATCTTTTTAAATTGCTGTAAGTTTCTGCATTTACTATTTCTTGCGAGACTTTACAAATTTCGATTTCATTCATTTTGTCTCGAATATGTAAAAAAAATGTTTAGGGTCAGTGTGAAAAACTAGGTGGGGTCAAGTAACCGGAACTAAACAATTACTTTTCTTAGGCCTAATAAAATTCACTCTAAATGAAAAATAATATGTTACCCTAAAATAAAAAACTAATTCCCAAGGAATAGAACTGGCGTGGATAAAAATATCAACACTCATTCCCAAGAAATAAATTGGTATTGATGACAATATTAAACAAACATTAAAAATTTATTGAGTCAGAAAATATGAAATATATTAATAAATTGTTATTATTTTAAAAAAATTGTCTGATATGGCATGCTACAATATTGACATATTTGGGTAGTTTTCTGTTTTAAAACTAACCTCTTTTGGCAATCCACTTGCAAAGAACCTCTGTACAAGCAGGTCCCTCTACCAAATTTCGATAACCTTGTGCTACAAAATCTTCAAGGGCAAACAGTACTGCTGCAAAGTGACTGCAAGCTTCACCTAGACTGCAAAGCCAAAAGAATTTGAAAAAAAAATAAAATCAGTTTCAAACACTTTCATATAAAAAAAATTCACATGTTTGTATATGCCCATGTAGAGTCTAGCGCCAATGAAATAGTATATTGTTATCATGTATAATAGAAAACTAACATTGATTTACATGCATGTAAACTCTTGATGTTCCTTGCAAAAAGGTTGAAAAAACAAACATTTGCAACATATTAACACTTGTTATTATATAAATATAAATCCTTTAATACAAATTCCTGAGTCTTTTCATACTCTGAGAGAAAATCCCCTGAGAAAATATTCAACACAAATGTAAGGAAAGGACTTCCCCCACTTCCTACAACCGTAACTGTGGGTGATGCATGTACTTCCTAATATGCTACAACATTTTGACTTTGAAAATTACTTACCCAGCAACACATTGACATGAACCACCGACCGGTTCCCCTGCTTTGGTTAAAACGACGTACGTTTTGTATGCTACACCACTTCTTTGCGAGGCATTAACACTTGTTTTGACTATACAGAAAGTTTGACTATATTTGACATTGATTTCAATACTGTGTACGTGACCGGCATCCCACAATTTATACGCCTTCAATGCCTTGTAAGCACGCATAGCCTCCCTGTCAAATGTTCTGTCATTCGATGAGATGAGATAGAACTTGACGTTCTCCAACGTCATTTTTGGAATTCTTCTGATATCTGTAGTCCAACCTGTCCGTATGTGGTCGAACTTTGTAAGACTACGGTATTCTTTGACAACAGCTTCGCTCAGTCTGGCAATCCCATGTAAACACTCTCTCTTGATGATAGGGTTTTCAAAATCTGTGCCTTCCAATTAAATCATATTTCGTCCCCGAAAAATCAATACGCCGTATTCCGGTTATCGAAAAAGCCCCGAAAAGATAAAAGATATGATTGTTTGACCACTAGGGGCGCTGTTTTAGAACCGGAAGTGAGGGCCAGAATTGTAGAGCATAGTTGCAAAGCATAGACTCTATAGGCATCGTAACCACTGACTAAAGATTGTCTGTCATTCCCGTAACTTTACGCTATAATATTGCATTATCGCCCATCAAATAACGAAATAGCAAATTAACCTCTCGTTCTCCTAATATTTCGCGTAAGTTTGGCTCTGCAATTCGAACGTGAGGAAAACCCAAAAGTAGCAACATTTTGAAACGGGTAGTACACTGACATCTCACTCACGTTTTCAGTGTGACCTCGTCCATTTGCGTTACCGTTGGAGAAATTGTAGTGATTGCTTCCAGTCAAACATCGGAACGGAAAAAGGTACAAAAACAGGGGAAAGAACCTTCAAAATCACAATATACGCTACAGTTATTGCAGCTTGTATAAAACCAATCTGATTAAAATCCGATGTAGTTGTCGGCTAATCGTTCATTGCTATTTTACTTTCGTTATTGTGCCTGAATTGACCTGCGTGGTACATGTTTGATCGCCTCCTCTACCGATCAGGACAAAAACGTAAACATGTACAACGAAGGTCAATTCAGGCAAAATAATGAAGGTAAAATAGCAATGAACGATTAGCCGACATCTACATCGGATTTTAATCAGATCGGTATAAGACATGGTATGATGAGTGAACCACGTAAACGTTACATGGAAGGCCGATTCATTGAAGGGGTGGGCGGTGTGGTACATCAATCACAATAACAATATTTATGATTCGTTGCCGACTTCAATGGGGTTTTTTATACACTGATGGTCCTGAATGAAAAATAGCAAGCTAACCAAAGTGTGATAGTAAAGTTGAGTATATCAATACACATATGTTTATGCCAACTTATAACCAGTACATGAAATGTTTTTTTCCGGACAAAGTTTATGATTTCACCCGTGGTGCTACACCACTGTTCTAATAAACAAGAAAGGTAAGTATGCGGCGACATCAGTTACAATATAAACATGTGGCTTGGTATTTGTCGACCGAACTCTCAATATTGCAATGACTGTAGCTGGAAGCTGTTCAATCTGATTAAAATCCGATGTAGATGTCGGCTAATCGTTCATTGCTATTTTACCTTCGTTATTTTGCCTGATATTATTTTTCTTGGTACATGTTTACATTTTTTAGCCTGATCGTAGAGGAGGCGATCAGGCAGGCTAAAAAATGTAAACATGTACCAAGAAGGTCAGGCAAAATAACGAAGGTAAAATAGCAATGAACGATCAGCCAACATCTACATCGGATTTTAATCAGATTGGAAGCTGTTGTCAGATTTGTAATTTTCTAATCGTTCTTTTGTCCAGCAACAGACACCAGTAAGGTAAAGAAATATGTTTATCATGTCTACATCAGGTATATTTCGAAGGTCCTCCGTCCAACTTTCAATGTTTCCGCTGTCGATTAGTTCTATCTTTTGATGCTTGACATCCACTATTCGTCTCCTCTTCCGTTCTCTCAGAAAATTATCATTTTCTAGTGTTTCAAGACCAAGGTTGACAGCATTTCTGGCGATATCTAGTAGATTTAGAAGTAGTAATTTTCCACTCTTTTATGAATGCACGGAGTTCTTTTACGCCCATTTTGTTGACAGCTTCATACATCGCCATACTATTAGATGCCATGACGAAAATTCTGGCCCTCACTTTGTCAGATATGGTGCGCCCTCTCGCGATACTTTCCTGCGAAACAACCGGAAGTTCGATAACCGGAATACGCCGTATTTCTTTCACTTTACATAAATCACGAAGTGCTTTCAACTTCAATACTTTTAAATCTTTGAAGGTGGAAGGAAGTTTCAACTTTGCCGCAGACGACATTTCAATGCCCGCCATTGTAACAACTTGTATTGTTTACATTCCGTCGCCTATGACGTTCACGATCGATATGGGATCCCCCTGACCTCCGCGCAACCCTAGTTCGCAATGCATTGTGGGAGAACTTATGGCCTCGATGTTCGCCAGGCCAGATCGTGATCGAAATAGTTCTCTCGTAAGCCTCCTCTCGCAAATTGACAAGACTGTCAAAAAATACTGGCGACCCTGCAAATGATAACAGTGAGGCAATGATGTCGACTATGAGCGAAGAGGAACAGTCCTCGGATGAACTTGTATTTTACGTTAATGGAAGGAAGGTGAGAATATCTAAGTATAACCATAGACCGTCCACCAACGTCTATGGTAATAGATGGTATAACGTAGACACACTTTCAATGCAATATACTATTTTAGTATTATCATACGTTCAGCCATATTTGGCAGCTTTGAAAATATATAGAGCGAACTTCAGACTCGGGGGCGGTAATACTTGAGGCCCGCCATCTCTGGTATGGACGTGCGGCCAATACTGCCAACCCACAATCCATTTTGACCTATTTTGATCGAAAACCAATACTCCATTTTAGACCATTACAGGTTTTTAGCAGATCAAATTGTAGACCAAAATACATTAGTTTGTAGTAATGTGGATCATATCGCAAAATGTAGTTTGGACTCTTGTACTTTTCCCCCATTTTCGGGGATATTATCTGTAAAATGGCATAGTTATGATTTGGTAAACCATTTTAGACCAAACAAAATCGAAAATAACGTTCTATTAAGACTAGAGTGGACTCCATTTAAAATCAAAAGAACAGCATATGTATGTATAGTCTCAGACCACTGTTTGCTATATTTGTCTTAGGTATAGTCGAATAGGGGGAGTAGTGCCACCCACCCCCACCCCCAGGGGCAAAGACAAAGGCATTATGTAATTTGAAATATAACAGTATAACTATGATCTGTGAAACTATTAGTGAAGTGGACCGTTGGATATCTCTTGCTACAGTCAGAAAGTGTTTGTATTTGGTATGTGTATGTATTTGTGGTGTGTGTGTGTGTGTGGGGGGGGGGTGCGTGCGTGTGTGTTCGTGTGCGTGCGTGGCTGCGTGCGTCCGATTGCTTACTGAAGCGTTAACATCAAACGGGTATATACTGGTAGATAGTACTCGACAGGTACCTAAAGGGTGATATGTCCAAAACTTAATTAATTTATACCTTTTAATCTATTGTCGTCGCCGTCGCTTTTTTCGAGATATATGACGAGCTGTTTTTCTTTATTATTCACTTAATTGATTTGTTTTATTGGCTAATTGGTTTATTCATCTGTGTGTACATTATCTTGAAAAATAACGATCAACTTCAGAACAACACCCATTCACAAAACTGCGTATGATTGTTTTCCTTTCCTTTCTTTTCGTTTTATTTTATTGTTTTCTTGATGTCTTTGCGCAACCGTACCATCTCTTTGCGAAGCTTTTTGTTTTGATATATACGTTTGTTTGTTTGTTTGTTGTTTGTTTGTTTGTTTGTTTGTTTGTTTGTTTGTTTGTTTGTCTCTGTGTGTGTGTGTGTGTGTGTCTGTATCTCTCTCTCTCTCCGTCCCCCCTTCAGTCCGTTTGTTTATTTGTTTGTTTACACACCTAAACCTGTCTTGTTATATTTGTTTTTAACACAGGTAATTGATAAGAATATCGACCCTGAAACCACGCTGTTGTCCTATCTTCGAAATAAGTGTATCCTTTGACTGTAAGGTGAAAGGTTAGGTTGACTATATCGTCATTAGCAGGTCAACTACGTCATTTAGTGGTATCTTTATTTCCACTATTTTCGAGGTATAATCCTAAACTGACCACTTTGGCTTTATACAATGAAATTTTAAAATGGTATTTTGCAGTGGATTTCATTGCTGATCATTAGAGAACAAGCAAATTTACGGTGGGGGGGGGGGAAGAGAAAATGGGGGTACGTAAATTCTGTTCGTTCCACAGCTGTGAAAATGAGAATGGACGATTTGGATTATGAAGTGACTAAACATGCATCAGTGACAATAAAATACATAATGTATGATATAAATGAGAACATAATCTCGTTCTACATAACAAATAAAAAAATGCAGAGAACTGATGTTGTATTCGAAAATAAATCTGCTGACTTGGAAACTATTTCAGATAGTCAATATGAAAATCAATGTTGACTTGTTCTGTTTCACATATATGCATAATCTGTCATTGTTAGACACTACATCTATGATAATATAGTTAGATCCTTAACATAAATTCAGTACATTTGACAGGTAGTAAACTTGGCTGTGGTGAAGGAGGATGTGGAGCATGTACTGTGATGTTATCAAGATATGACCACCAAGACAAGAAGATATTGTATCCTTATTAAGAGTCTCGACAATCAGCTTTATCGCTGAAATTGATTGTTCCTGGAATATAAAACATTAAATACTGTATGATTTTTTTTTCAATCTCCATGGTGATAAAATGAAGACGACTCAATTCAAAATATCTCAAATTGTCCAAATTGATGATCTGTCGTCTGCTGCAAAGACATTTATATTTGTATTCTGGATATGTAAAATATACTGTCTATAATCATGACACAAATAAGCTTTATTATAAACCAAGCCATTACGTATGTTTAGAGGTGTCAGCTGCTGAGGTTACTGGGTAGTATGACCCAGACATTAGTACGTGTTATAGTTTAATTTACCCTCAGACAAAACACAATGTGTTTCCAACAAAAGAAGTGTGATCTAGAGTATCTGTCCACGTAATTCAAATCGTCTTTTAACATGTTGTTCTGACAAACTCAATGGACTGCCAAACCCATACTTTGAGCAAGCTTAAGCTGAAATGTCGAGTTTTATTAATTAGATGACTGCAAAGGCCAAACTCATTTTGAGTCGTCACGTGACGTTCATGATATATGTTGGTTAAAGAGAAACGTTAAAGGGGACCGCCACTCCAGTCAATATATCCATTTTCATTAAACTTTAGATCCTAGAGAGTCATTTTATGATTTCATATCACATAAATTTGCGTGATTGCCAAGAAGCACAAAATTGAAACTCTTTTTCATCTCTGTTGTTCTCATACTGGTCCACTCATGGAACTTAACAGACATACATATTAGATGCACACTAAATATTTATGACCATTTATCTCAAGGTAATAAGCACATAGGAGTCATAGGTGCATTGTGCATCCCAAAAATCCGTATATCCGCTAATATGTCCCATGATGCAATGGTGGGCCAGTGTGACAACAATAGAGACGACATAGAATTTCTATTTGGTGTTTCTTGGCAATCGCACAAAAGTTATGTGAAATCATAAAACAGAAAGTTCAGTCAGACTTGTTTCTGACTTCAGTACATTTGTATCGATTACAAAACTTACATAATTTTAGGTGATCAAATAGCACCTCGGTAGCATAACCCTCCTTGTCAAGACTCAGACCACGTTCTTTTAGTGTTCTGAGGTGAAGACAAAGAGATTGGGGGTATTGTGATAATAACGCCAGTGGTCGTCCCATTTAAACCTTTGCAGGAAATACTCAAAATGTCTGAGAAAATGTGAAATGCATAATAAGGGCTTCTTTTTTGTTTTCTACAAGATTTCAAAGTTGAGTAAGTTCATAATCAATAGTACTCAATAAATGATTTCTAAAGACAGATAAAAATCTGGAAAGAGTTTTCGTTCAATAAAAATCCCTTATAATAGTTAGGTCTTGCTGTAAGTGAGTACTTCTTTCTAGTCATACATGTTCGTAAAATTTCCTATTGTTAAAGACATCAAGCTATAAATGCTTGTTATACCCCTACTTGTGCTGTACACGGGATGGCTGTCACTACCGTTGAGGGCGTTGGTTCATCAAGAACCAAACTTCACCCAGTGCAGGTATGTAAACCGTTTTTAACGCTTCACCAACACCACATAATGTCAGACCTATTTCAAAACAGATATTGCAATATTGGAATATCATATCGTCCGCTTTCAGAATCATTTTAGGAGTCAAGTGCCGAAATTGTTTGACTCATTCCTTTTTTTTTAATGATTTGAAATTTATTTCTTGCAATTTTCTCATAACTAGTCTGTAACATATATAAACAGTGCAGCGTTGACTTTGAACATAATGCTGCATTTATAAAATGTAAAATGAACTTGAAGGACTACTACCCATTTCAATTCTTGTAAATATTGCACTGATGAAAGATCATAGATTTGTTTTGCCCCACTATAACATGAACTGTTTGAATGCCTTCACGCTCCTATTACACGTAATGTAGAGGATGTACGATGTTGTCCCCTACTTATCACACTATCTTGTATATATTAATGAAAAAGCTATACCACAACACCAAGAACACGGTGTATGACCTCCAATTCCATATGTTATATATGGTTCGTTATAGGAACGTCTTGCAAAGACTCATGGACTGCAATGTGGCTTTTGCACACCTGGTATTGTAATGTCAATGTATGCTTTACTACGAAGTAATACCGAACCCGTTACCAAGGAAATAGAGGGCGCCATCAAAGGCAACTTGTGTCGATGTACAGGTTATCGAACTATACTTGGCGGGCTTAATACTTTTGCAGTGGTAAAAACCTTTTTTTTCTTCATTTTATTTTAACAATTATTGTGTCAGAAGCTATTATTTAATATTGCAGGCAAAATTATACTCAAATCTAACATTACATGCAATAAATCTACTCAATGACAAATGGAAAGTAGTAGGACGGCCCAATTACCGTGACAGGACTTTCATTTCATTTACATGTTCTTCATTAGAATGGCTGTTGTGGTAATCCATCTGCTTGTGGTTTGGCCTCTGACAAGGATAAAAACGTAAGTGTAAATTTAACTATTAACATTTTAAATAGTCTCCACGATAACTGTGATTTTAACAATTCTAGTTTATAATGAATGTAAAGTTATTCGTTTATCAAACCTATAGATGTCATGCACTATATCTGTAATGAGTTTAGAAATGGTGCTGTGCTGTACAATTTTTTTCATTTCCCCCGACTTTTGTTGGTTTTAGGTGGAATGTGGCGACATCAAAGCAAGTGATTTTGTGCCGTATGATCCATCACAAGAACCTATATTTCCACCAGAACTACAGGTAAATATATAGGGCCAAGGAGAAACTATATATAGTGTGAAAGTTTATCAAATATATCCTATCGCAAATCGTATTGTGAAAACAGGAGGTGGTGTACCTCAGTAAGTTTTAGCCGTTGTTATGAACACCACGGCTGTTATAGTACTATACACGTGATTCTTCGACAGTCACTATAAATAAATTTTAGATAGAGAATATGGTATGACGTATACGGTATATTATATGCAGCGCTTGGGGGAAATTTGTCTGTAGGTGACCCTGTCTGAATTTAGCCAGGTTTAATATGTCGAGTTCATTACAGTACGTTTACTATAAGTTGATAAAAACAGCGAAGAAAACAACATATACCTTGGCCGTGACCCTGAGAAGACAGTCATTCATATACTAACAACAGATTCTTCAACGTATGGGAAAAAAACAATCAAACAGTATTAGTACGGAATGAAATATTGAATTTAAGGACACTTGCTTTAAAAATCAATTGATGTTTCATCACATACTGTTACAGTAGCAGGATTTTGTGGTACCAGAGAAAATCAAAGTTGGTCAATTCTCAATCCAAAAGTTTGTAGGTAAAGAAATTTAATCAATCTTCACCATAACAATACTATTTCTTTTAAACAAAGCTGGACGGCCTATACAACTCCTCTACTGTACGTTTTATCGGCAAGTCTATTACATGGATTAGACCGGTAACCCTGGCTGAATTACTGAGATTCAAGTCGGAGATCCCTGGATCTAGACTGGTGGTCGGTAATGCTGAAGTCGGTAGGTAGACTACTACTAGACGACCAAAGTGTTGATACACACTAGATGAGTAAATGCAACTAGGTGCATTTGATAATCACATAGTGACTGTAACACTAATATTCTCTTAACATGGAAAGTGATAAGACTATCTAATTATTTGTTTCTTGTGACATTTACAACCGCCAAAACCAAATGTCAAATTCCAAAACGGAAGTACAAAGAGAGATTAACGATTAACGCAGAGAATAAATCAGAGAGATAACATACAATTGTGTAATACACACGGCCATTCAGCCTCATCAGGTCCACATACCTAGTATTTGATACCACTACTTTCGTATTTTATCCGTCTTAGTTTTTGAGATGAGAAAACAACACACGGAGCCATTAACATTGTTATCAGCTCGTCACATACCAGAGTTAAACAAGATTGAGATTACTGATGATGTCATCATATTTGGTGCATCAGTTTCGATGACGAGTGTACAACAAACATTACAGAGAAGAGTGGAAGACATACCAAGTAAGCAGATATTATTATATTATTGCCCAAATCTCGGACCACTATAATAGAAAAGTGGTCTGAGCCCAATATGAGCGATAATTCCGGAAGATCTGATGGTAATCTACCTGACCTGAGGAGGGCGGATAACATTCCGGATGCAAATTTCGATTTATATGAAGGGATCTTTGTTTCATATATTACCCGTGGGCAATATGAACTTCATCCGGGAAGTATTCCGAAAATACCCGGATATTTATATCTGAATGCTGCACGAGTTTACTTAGGCTCATCGTAATGACCCTTTCAATATATAGCATTTTTCACAGTCAATATTTTAGTAACACATTCACTTCCGTGCCAGAGTTGAAATGAAAAACAACGGTTCACCTTTCCTGTAATGAAGCAAAATGCAAAGATGATGACCCCCCCCCCCTCCATTTTGTAAATAGTTGAAGCCATCTCTGTTGTACCGTAATAGTTGTCTGATGCCTTAGAAGCACATTATTAGTAAACAGAGAGGAGAATTTCTTATACTAGCCTAAGAATAAACTTTAAACATACCTTATACAGTGCAACTTGTCAGTGAGTTTCAATCTTTTATAAATTCAAAAAACAAACATTACAAATTAATGATATATATTTTATACGCTGGGAATTTTATCATTGTTTTTTTCTTATTTTAAACAATTATGTATAGTTTGCTTCAAATATCACAGTCGTACTCTTACCTTGAAGAAGGTTTTCTGTATAAGACTGAAACGTTGAATTAAAGATTGCGCTCTACCACTGCGGTATAGAGCACTGTCTTAGCAGATTGATACTCACCGAGTTATATATATATCACAACTGAATGGGTTTCCTTTCTTTGATACCAAACTTTTTGTAGATTCTGATATTTTATTTATTCATATATCTATTAAGTGTATGCCCCTATCGTTATCAATTTTCTATCTATTATGAAATTATTATCAATATGTTTGTTTTTTTGTGTGTCTAACTTTTCCTTTCATCTTTAGAACACAAAGCAAGGGTATACGCTTCCTTGATTGAAACATTCGAAGATTTTGGTGATGTGCAGATTAAAAATGTGGCGGTGAGTTCTTAACGATATCATGGCATGAATGGAAAAACGGTTAACGTGAATTTCAACTACTATCATAACCGACATAAAGTAAAAACATGCCATTGAACACACACCGATATATATATTTATTTATATATCCATTTTACTCACCCCATCCCGCGGATATTTGAATGGTTATATATATATATATATATATATATATATATATATATATATATATATATATATATATATATATAGTTTTGGTAGTACTGGAACTCTTTCTTGGGTGTAACTCGGAGTTTCACGCATATTGCGATCATCAGACACTCTGATATATATATATATATATATATATATATATATATATATATATATATATATATAGTTTTGGTAGTACTGGAACTCTTTCTTGGGTGTAACTCGGAGTTTCACGCATATTGCGATCATCAGACACTCCGCTCTGCCACTGCGGTTACGCTCTGCCACTGCGGTATAGAGCACTGTCTTATAGCAGATTGATACTCACCGAGTTATATATATATATATATATATATATATATATATATATATATATATATATATATATATATATATATATATATATATATATAGACAGGTTTGTCGCATTAGTTACATTTGACGTTAGCATACTTTATATACTTTATAACTTGTTGTACGAGAAACTATCTCATTGAATGTAATATCGTAACGAAACCATGCATATATTAAGAGAATTTAATGTCTCATCTCAACGTGAATAAACCTGATTATCAAGTTGATACATACATTTTATCTATCATATTCATACATTAGGGCATTGGTAGCCACATCATGACAGCAAGTCCCCTATCCGATGTTATTCCTCTGTTAATGGCTGCCGGAGTCAAAGTCACGGTTCAGTCACACGAAGGTAAAAGACATTAAATTTCACACAATCACTTAACTTTCTCTGACACGTGGGGACCTTATAGCAATAATCTCTGACGTCAGAACACGATAGTGGTCTGAGCTATACAACAAGTGATCTTCTTGATTCGTGAGTTTACAAGAGTCCATATTATAAAACGTGTTACGTTAAAATCAAAAAGTTTGTTTTGAAAATCGTGTTTCTGACATGGTCATCATAACCATAGTTCTGGTACATAAAAGCTTTTATGTAAAATTAGCATATTTCATCATACAGGCGGTTGTCGTGAGCTCACACTGGACAACACTTTCTTCACCGGCTACAGACAAACGTGTCTGAAGGGGAACGAGATACTCGTGAATGTCAGCATTCCAACTACAAAGGAGGTATCTAATTTTCATTATTCAGTTAGTCATTATTTTGTAATTAGAGTGTTCTACCTTTTCAAGGTTCGACAAACAGGACGACTTCGTAATAATAAAATTGTCTTTGTATGACTAACAGGTCATTTACAATCACATAATTGTTTGTTTTATTTTCTGATGGCTAGAGGCACTCCTCGTTATCTCTTCGTATGTGTAAAACCTGTTTGTGAACTCATACTTGTAATATCGCTGATAGAATTGCTTTTTCTCCAAGTTGTGCATACTCATTATGAAATGCCTTTGGGGTCCTTCCATATACACACATTGACATATTATCTTTATTCTTAGAATGAGTATTTTGCTGGGTACAAAATAAAAAATCAGGTACATCGTAATGACAAAAATGCTGCAACGGTGAATGCTGGGATGAGAGTTACATTCAAGGACAGCTCTGACTCTATAAAAGATGCTAGTCTTGCTTTTGGTGGAACTGGACCTACAGTTGTCATAGCAACTGATATATCTGACAAGATGTCTGGCAGGTATGGGCTTAGAAATACAGATTCTTTTCAATTGGCGACTTACCATGTCTGTCTGTCTGTCTGTCTGTCTGTCTGTCTGTCTGTCTGTCTGTCTGTCTGTCTGTCTGCCTGAATCATTATCCACCCATCCTTCCACCCACCCATCTAGCTGAGTTTTGTTTTCCGACGTCGTTCATCGTATAATAATTGAGATCTGTTCATTAGAAATATATACACGACCAAGGCTATTTCTCCAGAATTGCAAAGTGATCGATCAAATTATTTCATTTTATTCTAGGAAGTGGAACAATGAACTCCTGGAAGATATCTTATCATTGCTTGGCAAAGAACTTCCGTTGTCATCGGACGGGGGGATGGTAGACTATCGAAGATCATTACTGCAAAGTTTCTTCTTCAAATTTTATCTCAAAGTAGACAATCTACAATGTCAGGTATGTCACGACTTACCATGCTGTCTGTCTGTCTGTCTGTCTGTCTGTCTGTCTGTCTGGGTATTTATATGTATGTATGTATGTATGTATGTATGTATGTATGTATGTATGTATGTATATGTATGTATGCATGTATGCATGTATGCATGTATGTATGTATGTATGTATGTATGTATGTATGTATGTGTGTGTATGTGTGTATGATTTATTTTTTGAAAACACATACATACTCAACAGGTGGAAGACAGTTCAAGCAATGCATCTCAATCGCCTGACGCCTATCAATCTGCTATAAAACCTATCGATGCTCCATCAAAGGTTGGAACACAGCTATATCGGGTAGGTAACATTGAAATGGCAATTTTACTAGTATATTCACTTTCAAAGGATGACAAAGACATTAGGTTTCCAATTAGCTTTCCCACTGATCATTGGTAGGTGATGTGTCATTCGTAATTAGATAATAAATATGATATGATTGGCAGTTATTAAAACGTGACTTGATACAATGTATTCACCACGTCTTAATAATACTTATTTGAGAGGTGAAACTACTGCAGAATCTATATCTAAAGCCCCATTTTACGATTGCCATCCTATGTCACATTCGGCAGTGTAATACAGAGATTTTTCATAACATGTTCAGCATTCTTAAGCTCCGATGACCTTCAATGACGCTTATCTTTCAAGTAATATTTGGAATCTCTGATCATCCCAACGTCAATAACATTCGGCAAACCTTAGTCTGGTCTTTAGCTAGTGTAAGACTTCATGTGAACATTTCCCATTAGATTGTTTATCTCATCTTGCCATCTCGCTATTCTTTTAGACTGTGCCAGATGATCAACCATCTTTTGACTCTGTTGGCCGACCTCTTATGAGTGAATCTGGCATACAATGTGTCACTGGTGAAGCCGTGTTCTGTGATGACATACCACTTGAGCCAGGTACCACATACATAGAATTGAGAGAGATTTGTTGTTGTTAGCGTTCCATGTAAGCGACAGCAGTGTAGATGAGCACAAACAATTAATGATGAATCTTTCAGGCTGTGTCACACGTTTAATTTGAAGTTAGTATCCCCCCCCCCCCAAGGTCTTTCGTTACCCCTTTCCAAGCACTTTCCTTCCCACTTGTCCTATATATGATATATATGTTATCATTTATCTACAATCTACTCAGATTTCAAATTTTCTTTAAGTTCAGAGAACGAGACAAGTCTTGCTGCTAGCAATCGGTTTGAAATTGATTGTAAGGAAGTATAAAATCTTGTGCAAGCATTACAACATTTGAAACTTTATTTCAGTATCCGAGACTCGCTTTTACATTTATTTGTGTCCCTTTATACCTTCTATACTTGTTTGTGTCACTTGATACACGTTCCTGACATGTACACACGGTGTATTTAAATCCAGCAAATTCATTTACCCTATCTCACCATCACTGTAATCTTGTTAATGCAATATTAGGATAAGTCAACTTTTTAAAACTTTCACTGTGTTTATTCACTGAAATGGCTACAACTACTTCTATGCCCTTTTTCAGGAGAGTTGCACCTTGCACTTGTCATGAGTACTAAGCCCCATGCGAAGATTATGTAAGTTTGCCGTTAAGTTATAAAGGAAAGATTTGAAATATTGGCTAGAATAACTAACTATCCTTCTTGTATCCACAATTAATTACACTTTAAGGCTATCTTTTAGTTACATGTAATAACGTGGAAATGTTAACGATATAAATTTCGTTCGACTGTTTATATACTTTCCTCAAATGCTTTCCACGAACGCGATCTCTGAACAAAGCAGTTGATGGTTACACCGGTTTGGTGTAGTGTTTTAGATATTCATATGTCTATTGTAGGTGTTCAATATTTATGTAGATTCTAAATATTGTACTTTCTTAACTTTACAGCAACATAGATTACACTGAAGCGTTGGCATTGAAAGGGGTTCACGCATTTGTTGGAGCTAGCGACGTTACAGGAAAGAACGATTTCAAAATAATAACAACAGCCTTTGATGAGGAGATATTTGCTACAAATGAGGTGGGTAGTTACCCTCTTAAAATGTTGCTATCATGTTGCTAAGGAGATTTGCTTTCCTAAGTACAGTTGTCTCTTTGTAAATTGTATGCACACATAATTCACGTGTATTTATACATACTTGTACACAACAGTTTGAGGTCACTACCATAACCTTCCATTTTGCTATATAAATCTCTGTAATTTGAACCGTTCTGCCGTTTATTGGTGAAAGAAGTGGATCTACACAGAATGCCTTGTCGAGTTGTATTCCTATTAATACCATATAATATATGATAACACGGTACTGTTAAAATGAAGTTATTTATAATATATGGTTTCCAAGGATACCCGAAGAAACACAGAATGGCGCTCTCAAGTGTACTTTTGCTTGTTTCTTAGGTGAAACATGTCGGGCAGCCAATTGGAGGTATTCTTGCCGAGAGTTTTGCCCTAGCACGCAAAGCAGCATTGATGGTAAAAATAGATTACGAAGATATGGAATGCATAATTACTGTAGAGGTAAGATAGAGTCTGTGGTTTCGAGTCTACGTAATAATCTATTATCCATCAGAAATTACCCTGTGTGTGTATGTGTGTGTGTATGTGTATGTGTGTGTGTGTCTGTCTGTCTGTCTGTATGTATGTATGTATGTATGTATGTATGTATGTCTGTCTGTCTGTCTGTCTGTCTGTCTATCTGTCTATGTCTGTGTGTGTGCACGCACTCGTGTGTGTGTGAGTGAGTGAGTGAGTGAGTGAGTGAGTCTGTTTCTCTTTTTGTGACGGAAGGCAGTATGCGTTATAAAACTACATTTTTCTTCTAATTAACGCTTCCGTTAATTCATTGTTCAAATTTCGTATTTGGAATACTGATGAGCGAAGGACAGTCTTGCTATTGATATTTTTTATATGACGACATTAGTCGTGCAACTATCCTATTCATCTTGATAGCGTGTCATGATTATGATATGTAGTTGTGTGTCTCTTCAGTAACCGTCCTTGTCTCATGATTTGTATTATCAAAAGTGTACATCTGGTCTCTAACTCTTTGGATGCTAGACAACTTGCTTATTCAGATCAGAAAGCCAGGTACCATACCCGTCATCTGTTTTCTTAATTCTAATTCTTGGTAGATCCACAGGGAGAAGCGACCATGTGATTGATCGATCGATCGATTTACTGATTGATTTATTATTTGGTTATATGATTGATCTATTAAATGATCAATGTTTGTGGTGAAATTAAATAAAACTTATTTTGTGTGTGATATTGATCAATTGACTCACTGATTTTTGTGGTGATAAAAGTTTTTTCTTCTTTCCCTGGCTACTTTTCTCTCTTTCAGCTGTATATAATTCAGCCGTTTATAGATTTAATAAAGACACCCTTTTCATTCTTCTCTTATCTAAATTAAAACACCCCTAACCTTATTATTGCCACGAGGTCAGTTACATTAACAGTTTGCTTTATCTCTTATCTTCTGGAGATTATCACACTCATTTATGCAATAACTAGTATTGTTAGTGTATGTTTGAGTGTTTGCCCGGTGCTCCCTGTGGTCTCAGACCACTATTCGTTAGTAGTTCGAGCTGTGGTGGATCCTTTGTACAAAACGACAGGACATAAGTATGGACAATTCAACGAGGCACGTTTTGTACTAATACCATGGCTCCCTTTGTGATTAATGACTTGATGATATTCAGTATACACTACTACATCTTACTCTCACATATACACCGGCATTCAGATCACATTGGTCGCACCATAGTGATAAGTGTATGATTCATCGCTGTACGATATGAACGATGATTTCAGATCACTAAGCGTGGTGTAGATACTGTATTTGCGCCTTTGCCGATTACTTGATCAGATCAGATCTAGAATGACGACCAATTTCATCTCTATCCGGTACTGTCTTGATTATTTCACATAGGACGCAATACAGAAAGACTCTTATTTAGAACCTACCGTGCATATTGAAAATGGTAATGTCGGTGTTGAGTTCGAACAGTCTGATAACGTCATCGAAGGAGAAGTTCAAATTGGTGGACAAAGCCATTTCTATATGGAAACACAGTCTTGTATTGCCAAACCACAGGAACGGGATGAAATGCTTGTTATTGTCTCCAGTCAAAATCTCGCGGGATTACAGGTATTTGGGCAATTTTTTATAATAATAGAAAGACTGGCAGTATGTAGAATAAAAGATTCTTTATTACTCAGACTCGACTGTGAGATATACACCGTGTCATTCAGCCCAATCTAGTCGTCTCTTAGTGCTGACAGAGAGGGCGACATGACACGTCATATCATATAAACTAAATAATTACGTCCGATATGCAAATATTACACATGTGCTTGAAAAATGTTTTAATGCTTGAAAACGTAAATTTTAAGCGTTTTCAGATTTAACAATTATCATTATTATAAAATACTCGACGAGGTAATACCCGAAGTGTACGTGTATTAATTTTATCAGGCTGCTGTTACGATTTCAATTGACATTTTGTACTTTAATAGTGTTGTTGGGTATTCCTGTCATATTAATTATATCTCAGAATACAGCATCATATTTCTAATTATAATGCCTTTAATCAAAAGAGATTATAGATTATAGAATAACGAGACATCGTATCTGTAAGCTATGTAAAAGGAAACGTTTTCCCAAATAAATTTCGTTCGTTCATTCATTCATTCATTCATTCATTCATTCATTCATTCATTTATTCACACAGGCCGACTTCTGCTGCAAAAAAATGTTAAACTTGATTCATATATAAAACGTATTTGTTGTTATTTTATTTGCGGACTCAGACATCACGTAGAGGTATCCCCGTATGTTGCCACATACACAGAGTAGACTACCATTTACTAAATACAACAACTTTATGTATGAATGAATTCAGCCACTTACAGTGTATGTGTTTTTTGTTTCATTTTAGTCACAAGTTGCAAGCGCTCTTGGCGTATCCCTTAACAAGGTAACCTGCAAAGTTCGTCGCCTGGGAGGAGGTTTCGGTGGCAAATTATTCAGTAACTATGGTACCACTGCTGCATGTGCCGTTGCGGCAAAAAAGTTAGTACCGTCTACAATACTAGTGTATGTTCCTGTTTGTATATGCAGCATACAAATATTTTTACCTGCAATAAAGAAAGGTTATGGAAATAGCTTTATGGTCCGTCGAAGTAAATTTTAATTTCCATTATCACTGATGTCACATATGAAGAATGCAAGCTTCAAAGTTCATATAATCATAAGCTGGTGATTAAATTTCCAGAAAATACTTTCACAAGTGTAAATAAACAAGTCACGTGTCCTATGAAGCCGCTTAATGTAGTTTATACCTCTGATCATGGCAAGAAGACATCGAGAATAAAAATCGTGAACTTAACGAGTGGTCACTGATTAAAAAAAGAACGAAGTATACAAAAAAAATAAGTAAATCTAAATATCTAATTAATATAAGTTTATAACTCCGATGTTTTAGAAGTGGAAAACCCGTACGCTTGATTCTGACCAGGCAGGAAGATATGCAAATTATTGGTACACGTCATCCAGCCGTAGTAAGATACAAAGTTGGGTTTTCTACACACGGTCAGCTACGAGTCCTGCAAGCAAACGTTTTCCTAAATGGTGGTGCTACAGCTAACCTTTCACCTTTTGTAAGTGTGCTCAGTTTGTATTTGATTTAGCGTCAAAATCTTTATTATTACCGAACACGCGCAACTCCAGAAACTGCATTCAAAGTTCTTCTTCAATTTTGATGTGATAATAAAAGGTTCGGAGACAGCGGAAACACCAAACAATGTCAATTAATGTTGTCCTCCTTTAGATTTTTTACCCCAATATTTTTCTTTGTTCAGCCAAGGAACATATTAGTGAAGAGGCCTTGATGATTAAGTGAGAAAACTCTGTCAATAAGCGTCCCATTATAATTTGTCAACTTTCGAGGCATGTTGTAAAAGAACGACAGATGGCAGAAAAAAAGTGAGACACGCTTTTGTTATGTGTGAAGTGAACATTATAAAACACCAAAGAAATGGAAAATCGGGTGACAAGTGGTCTCTTCCGAGGCATTTATATTGGCGCCTTGAGATAATCAAGACACCTCTATTCATACCTTAAACAAACTCTCACTTTCAGTCAAAGACAATAGAAAATACAATGGTATTTAAGAGGAGAGAAAAACCTTTCAGAAAATATATGGGTTGATGGTGTAAACTTTATTCATTGTTGGGAAACAATAACTTGAAAATATGTCACCCTTAAAATCTTCCCTTTGTGCATCTCCACCTTAATATGAGTCGCTAGACGAATGTTTCTCTGGGATGTGTAAAGTTGCAAATGTTTTGATGTCATTAGCACGTACAAGATTGAAAGTCGAGATGCACATTCGCTGACTGATTCTTGACTGTCAGACATGGTCATTTTTGTGAAACAATGGTTTTTAATCAATCAATCAATCAATCAATCAATCAATCAATCAATCAATCAATCAATCAATCAATCAATCAATCAATCAATCAATATTTATTGCATAGCAACATGCCATAGCAAGCATGGTAAAGCATACAAAAATAACAGAAATAAAGTGAATACAATAATTGTAATCCTATAACCAACTGCTGGAGGGCTGTTTACATGGTTAATAGAATTCAACTTTTATAATGTCAAAACATTCAAAATACATAATCACACCTCTTATTGTAAGCTATCCATATTAATAATAGAAAAAAACATGTTGTGCAACACATCGTTAAATTTTATTTTTATTTTTTTTTCACAGACGTTTCTGCTTGATCTGTATTACGTCATTTCATAATATTTGGTATTACAGGTTCATGACCGATTATTGGGTCAACTTCACAACGCATACAACATTCCGACATTTGATATCACCTCTATAGCGTGTAAAACCAACATCCCACCTTGCACCGCCATGAGAGGATTTGGCAGACCACAAGGCATAGTGATAATGGAGACAATTATGGAGCACGTTGCTCAGAAATGTGGTCTGTCACCGGAACATGTAAGTTCAGTCAATTTAATCCTATAAATGAGTACAAAAATGATTGACTAGTTTACAATTTGTACCTCTCCTTCGAGTTTCTTGGTCTAGCTGCTGTCTGGTTTGATTACTAGAGTGTTTCCAATAGTATTAACCTTCCTATGACGTATCGTGCCACCGTTGCGGATGACAGAACACAATTTTCTGATATACGCAAAGTTTTGATTTGACACGAGGTCACAGTGAATTCTCAGCTGTCATTAATTAATACTTAGACCAAATGTTTGCATATCACGAATAGTATTCTTCTGAGATGACAACATTAAGTTATTATATTCTCAACAGTGTCAAATAATGACTGATTACAGGCAGCTGGAAGAACAATGACGTGATCACATTGTCTAGCTAGTTTTCATACTTGTCAATGTATTTGCATTGAATGAAGGCAACAACTCTTCCGTTTATTCATTTATGGTGCTAATAAATTTATCATCCAATCATTTGAGTATTGTATAATTTATGTTAATAAGAAGTTAATGTTGGAATAAAGATGGATCGATTCACTTTAGAAGCAAGCGAGCTGAAGGCAACAGCTAGGCTTAGACCAGGAGCTTCGATCTGCTCCGTGGCTACTTCTACTAGTAAAACGATCCAAGTTAACCATGAACATTGTATGCAGTCTGAGTTAATTCCCTAAAGTCCCAGTGATCCCGAGTACAAAGTGGAAATAAGAAAGTAACACTGATGGAGAATTAACGTTAACAAGAGGGTCAACCCATTTGTTCCACCGCTCACGACCTTCTTTTGTTACACCATTGTTTGGTATTTTCAGGTTCGTGAGATCAATTTATATAAAGAAGGTGACGTTGACAATTTTTTACAAGACATACCAGACGTCAACAACCTCAGGAGATGTTGGACTGAGTGCGTAAATAAAAGTGACTTTGAAAGAAGGAGACGAGAAGTTGATGTATTTAATAGGTAAGTGTACACTAATATAGCAACTATATATGTCTACTATGACAATTTACGTGTAAATACTGTGTCATGGTTTAATACGTTTCTTTCCAAAGTTGTATAAATTCATTTTCAAATGTTCTCCTTACAAAATATGCATACATACATACATACATACATACATACATACATACATACACATACATACATACATACATACATACATACATACATACATACATAAGTCCATTCAGCGACATGTTTTACAATGTTTCAGTGAGAATCGTTGGAAGAAACGAGGCCTTGCTGTGGTTCCACAGAAAAGTCAAGTTGGTTTAGTTGGTACCTTTCTGAACCAGGTAAATATCTAGTCTATCCATACTACTTCAGACAAGCCACCATTGTTTTGAAATATCAAGTATAACAAGATGTAACTACCTATTCACCCACCGAAACAACAACAACAACAACAATAATAATAATAATAATAATAATAATAATAATAACAAACAAACAAACAACCTACCTGCCTGCGTTTGTAGCGATTGGTTCAGAAATGGATGAGAAATGTTCATTGGAAACAATATCTTTCAATGGAAAGTTGCATTGACGTTACTGTCTATAAAATTCAGATAATCAATGTGTATTATGAACTAGTGTCAGTATAACTGGTTACTTGTACTTTGTTTAAGGGAGCTGCCTTGGTACACATTTACACCGATGGATCTGTGTTACTGACACATGGTGGTATTGAGATGGGTCAAGGGTTACACACCAAGACAATACAGATAGCTAGCCGTGTTCTACGTATACCGCCTGAACGTATTCATATAAATGAAGTGAGCACTGACAAAGTACCAAACACAATAGTCACTGGTGCATCTGCTGGAACTGAGATTTATGGGACTGCTGTTAAGGTGAGATACTAGTAGTTGGTTCCCAAAAAAGGGTACTATATGAAAATTATTTTTGATGGATAATGTGATATTTTGCACATGAAAATATTAATTGCTTAAAGTGGACACGTGAATGACGAATTTATAGTAATTTTGGATTTTCTTTTTTTGCCATGTAGTTAAAAATCAAGCCCCTGTGGTTAAATGTGCAAACCTCCCATCACAGGGTACCTGATATTATCCGTAGAATTCGTTTATTGTGATGCCCTTATGTTGACTTAGAAAACAAAAAATATGTTTATACACTTACCATTTTCCGGCTTCTTATGTTCTATTTGACAGTAATGTCGTCATCGGTCTGGGCTATTCAGCCTGCCCTAAGGGAGATTAGACCACGCCCACAACGGCTGACCTGTCAGTCTAATGTTCTACGTGTGTATTCTATTCTAGATTGCCTGTGAAACATTAATGGAAAGACTACAACCTTTGATTAATGAGAATCCCAAAGGATCATGGAATGATTGGGTAAGTCTGTCTATATTGTATAGGTATAGTAGATATGTAATCTACAAAGGAGACACGACTATTATATTAGTATCGTTCAAGGAAATAATGCTACAAAAGTAACACAATTTCTTACCCAATCATGTCACCGTGTTTTGAAAATAAACTCTAACCCTGTATTCATTCGAGATAAATACAGATGTTTTTGTTTGAGGGTATATATGCATTACGTTTCTCGCAAAAATATTGGATGTGCATGAGACAACATTTTACGTTGACCGTATAAACTACATACATACATACATACATACATACATACATACATACATACATACATACATACATACATACATACATACATACATACATACATACATGCATGCATGCATGCATGCATGCGCGCGCGCACACACACACACACACACATACATACATACACACATACATACATACATACATACATACATACATACATACATACATACATACATACATACGTACATACATACTATTCATTTTAGAAAGAGACATCGGAATTACATATATTTGCTTGACATTCACAGATTAATGCTGCTTACTTCAATAGAGTAAGTCTGTCTGCAACGGGATTTTTCAAGTGAGTTATACATTTCCTATATTTGACTATTCCCAGTAATTATCTAGATCTTACAATAATTAGAATGGTATATCTATTCAGTACAAGTAGTAATCATAATATATGTATAAAAGTGGGGTTTATTTAGTTGTAAACAAGTGTCATTTTATCGCAAGATATAAGATGTTAGTAAAGCACGTGTACAGTATGCTTTTCTCAATTACTTACTACACACAAAAAATGACGAAAAGTTTCAATTTTTCTTCATCGGTATCTGATACGAGTTAAATTTGTGAATTGATTTTTTTGTATTATCAGTGATCTTTGTTTTATACGAATTACTGGATGTGTCCAAAGACTAATGATAGAAGTCACTGTAATATGTAATTTCTCAATCACTATCTTTTAACAAATTCAAATTTCAAATTCCAGACATCCCAGAAATCTAAAGTTCGACCCAAATAATCTGCAGGAGACGTGCACCAACTACCATTTCAGCTACGGTGCGGCTTGTTGTGAAGTTGAGATTGACTGTTTAACTGGTGATCATCAGTTAATACGTACCGATATTGTCATGGACGTTGGAGATAGTTTGAATCCAGCACTGGATATTGGACAGGTATTTGAAAGATACAATGCAAATTGGGAGCGCCCTCAAAATTGGTAATTTGGATAGAAATGCCCCCCCCCCCCTGCCCATGTCAGTCATCTTGACATTCTTGTTACCCTTGTCAATTTGTCAATTTGATGAGTTAATCATCGGTACCCATCATATCAGTGTGGTTGCATCAATCGAAGTCAAATTTATTCCAAACGTGAAAAGCAATTCTATAATTAAAGTGCTAACTCTCACACATATAACAATTATTACTAAGGCCTAATAAAAAATATTGTGTGGTTCCGATTACGCTCAATTTTAGAATAAGTGGGGTTGGTAGATTTTATTATATTTTTTTTTTCATGTGTGAGTGTCTAGTTCAGGTTTTCCATTGTTTTCCAAATGGTCTCTGTGTTATTTATTTATTTATTTCTATCTATCAGATGTACAGCCAATTCAGAAGAACAGTTTTATATTGTCTTTTTAAAAGTTGATATCAGTTTCCGCGTCCACTATTTCTCGTGAGACTTCCCAATTTTTACCGTCGATTTTATTATTTTTCTCGAAAAAGTTTTTAAAAAAAATTCGTTTAGGGTCAGCAGTGAAAATCTAGGTGGGGTCGGGTAATAGGAACCAAACAATGATTTTTTAAGCCTTTGGTGTTATTGGTATTTTTTTCAACCAAGATAAAACGTCTGAATAGATATTTTTATATGGTAAACTTTATTATGTAAAAGAAGAGTTTATTTCAATCTGTTTTTTGTTTAGGTGTCGTACGAATCTAGTGCCTCGGTCAATAAAAACAAGACTCTAGTGTAAATTTAAAACTCTCAAAACAAACAGAAATGTTGAGTGGTGTCACATTCGACATGGTCTGATGAAATAAACCTGTACAATAAAGGAAAGCAATGCAATTATCCAGAGCATAGCAGTTGACATATACACACGCAAAACCGTGCTAATGACTCAATCAACAGTGGAGAAAATTGGTAAGAACCTGACTGATAAAGTTCAGCAGTACAGGTAGTCTATCAGCTAGCCCTCGGATGTTCTTCCGATAAAATACGACACACAGCCGAACAACGCTATCGAGGATGTTCGGGCAAGCCCTCACATGCGAACTTCGTTCGCTTATAGTTATAGCATCGAAAGAAAGCCCGAACGTCTAGCAGCAAGACTACAGTACAGGTAGTGCTACCACAATATTGTGTTTTGTTTTATAAACCATAGACCCTCCACCCTCCACGAGGGTCTATGTATAAACATACTCTAACTGACGAAGAGTCTGCTGAAAGCTGCTAATTACAAAACAAATGTGCAACATATAATGTAAGTATTTCCTACAACTAACAAATTGAACTGAAGAGAGGTTGAGGGATGTTTGTTTTCTGAATCAGTAAAGGTAATCCACTTTCTCGTCGTCTCTTTAGATTGAAGGTGCATTCATCATGGGATATGGTCTGTACGTGCACGAGGATATACGATATTCCAAGCAAGGAAACCTGTTGACAAAGGGACCAGGAATGTATAACCTGCCACGGGTTGGTTATATACCAAGTCAGTTTAATGTAACCATGCTGGAAGGAGCACCTTGTAAAGTTGGGCTGTATTCGTCTAAGGTGAGTTTCGCCCATTTCGCTTTCCTGGTCACAGGCACCAAGCCTTCAGTGGCCATATCGTTAATACTAGAGGTTTTCTCCCTATCTCTTTACTGGCAGCTTGTCAAGCACATTCTAGATTATTTACCCCGATGTGTTAATATCATGACTTTTTAATATAATTATCTAGAAAAGAACAACGGCACAGATGTGACCGGCACAATAATGGTATTGAACAGAGAATGCTTGCAACAAATACTAAATATAAACCTTTTCAGAGAAGAAACTGTCTCAGAAATATCGTAACACACGATTTTGTCTGATTTTAAACAAGAATTTCAGTTTGGGATGTATTTAGGAACACAGAAACATACATTATGGTATTTGAAGATCAAAAGTATTAAATATACTAACTTAAAATTTTGTTGAGAGAACTGATATCACATATATAGGCAAACACACAGACAACGCCCGACACTGTGTTGTGAATTGATTGTAGGAGGTAATACTTAAGAATAAATGTATTTACAGCCAAAATGATGTAGGCTTGGCGTTTCACTCATGACGTAACATGACATTTATTACACCCACTCAGACAACTTCTATTGCAAAAGAAACGATTACATAGGTGCCGTACACAGTGGGGATGTAGAAGTAGTCAAGTTTAAATGTTGATTATCAGTTAGAAAATAAACAATTGCAGCCATTAAATATAAACTCACAAAGTCCACCGTAATGTTTTCTTCATTAGAAGCATGTTGTTACTGCACTGTAAAAGAATAGCAATGCTAATCAGTGTTCAATGTGATTGGGCAAAGGATCCTGATGTGTGTTTTGTCTCTGTTATTGTTTGTCTAGACTTGAAATATGTCTATCTTTGTGTCAAGAACGTAATGTACCATCAGTGGTACACCAAGCCTAAGTCATTTTAGCTATATCTATACATGGCCGTGCTTTCACTCTTGACACGTTCTATCCCATCCATTTTGAAAATAGCAGTTTCTGTTGATATTGATTTATTGATTAGGCGATGGGAGAATCTCCGCTTCTCCTTGGTACAGCTGTTCTGATGGCAATCAAGAACGCCATAATGTCAGCAAGATCGGATGCTGGATTGTCAGGATATTTCCGTTTAGATAGTCCTGCAACGTCTGACAGAATTCGACTTGCCTGCATTGACAAGTTTACTGATAAAGTCCAAGACGAAACGGTATGTGATTTATTCTAATTTTTCGATTTAAAGATTTTAACCATCAATGTTCTACATATCTCCATCCACTCAAAGATGTTGCTATATCATGGAACTCTGCAAGGTGCAACACATGAAAAATGCGAGATTCAAAGCAACAAAAATGAATATAATGCTCAACATAACAACATGACATTATCTTGCCATTCGATTTAAATCCATAGTGACGTGGCGGCCACATTTATATAAGGCCTAAAAAATTGTTTGGTTCCGGTTACCCAACCCCCACCTAGTTTTTCACGCCGACCCTAAACTTGTTTTTACGTATTCGAGAAAAAAACAAAATTGCAAAAATTATGAAGTCTCGCAAGAAATAATCTTAGTGGATGTGGAAACTGACATCAACTACAAAGACAATAAGTTCCAATCTTCCTGGCTGTACATCTGATGAGAAGAAACCAATAACACAGAGACTATATGTGAAAGAAGTCTTGCGTAAAATAGACATTGCTGTTGCGATACCATTACCTCATACCATTATATATCATTCAACGTATGTCCTTTTTTAATATTACAGGAAACCGAAGACTGCTTCTTTGTAAGGCCATAAACAACAGAAAACCCGACGTTGAAAAGTGCATTGATTGATGCCTCCGACTTAAACTGAGATTATGCTGTGGGTGAAAGAGAAGTCGTTGGAAAATAAAACATGCAACAACTTCCCTCTGTTTCCTTGAAAGATATATGCGTCACATAATGACGTGAGACGTAAATAGTTTTTCGTCTTTCTAGTTCCTCTAAGTATGGGACTACTAATAAATCAAGAAATATATTATTATGGTTGACGTCGAAATATTGCCATATTTTTGCATGATGGTTCATTTATTGATAGAGTTTTGTCATCGGTATATGTGAGGTATATGGTCTCCCGCCATAACACTGATAATTATGAGTCGTACTTACTCGCGTTAGGTGCCTGGGCGGATTTAACTCGCCTAGTTCCTAACTTTGGTTATATAATAGGAATAAAAGAACATGTTATGTCAGTGATTATAACGTCGCAACCCACAGCCTGTTTTTACGGCAACGTTCTTAACGAGCCTCCCACCTATATTATCAAGTTATGTGAAAAAAAGACGAATGTATCGAAAGAAAAGTCTCTTTTTCGCATCTTAATGTCATTCCTAGATTACATATCATCTCTTTGCATTGAAATTGTATTTTAGAATTCATTTCGAGAATTACAGTGTACTTGTAGTTTATAGCTCTGTGTTAAATCTGCTTATACTACCTTTGATCAAATGCACTATTTTAATGTCAACAACCCAATACCACCTATATTATCAAAGGTACATGTACTTGATAATAATTTATTTACTCTTCTCTGTTATGTGGTAATAAATTGCTGGTATTAAGGTTTATTAAACTCAATGGTCTCCACTTATCTGGTGTGTGTGTCTTTTTTGCGTTATTGTATTCTGATGTTAAATACTATCTAAACTACTTCCAAGGATAAGTATTTTCACAAAATGGAAACTTGTTAAAAATATTGACTGTTACAAAGGTCATTGCTGGGAAGATTACAAAGATTATTTAGCCAATAGATTTTCTAAATCTGTGACATGAGAATATACAGTGTAAATGACAATATGCCCTTGATAGGATAAATAGACAGAGTCAAACAGACACAGATGAACCAACAAAATTCATTGAAAGTATGACATGAGTTTTATTTCTTATCAATTCATTACACCTTAGCATACCCAAATATAAGCTTCAACAAACCCTTGTAACAATACTATTAGCTTGGGCTAACTGTCTAAAACAGATACATACTTGTACATGTACTTGTATACTTACTAGAAATACCATTTCATTCACTGATTTTCATATAGATGCGAAATATATCAGACTGCACACATACCCTAACTAGCTTATAGCTTTAAATACTTATTTTAAAGATATCAATATGTCCATCGTTTTCCAGGAATATTGTCTATCTCTTCAATGCTGACAAACAAGGAATAAAAATGTTGATAAATCTTGTATTCCCAAATTCCCAATTCCATACATTTGATTGGTAGTGTTCCCTAATTACATGATTTTCCTTCAAAATTTAGAAGGGATTTTTGAACCTTTCTTGTGAATAAACTCCCACTTGCGAAATTCCTTTCTGACACTTGTAAATCAAAACAGGTCTTTCAAGCAGCTAATATATGAGTGTTGCATTACAAAATTTACTATACCATGCTTTCAATAGCATGCTGTAAGTAATAAAGTATGTGTGTGTATAAAAGACCCTACCTAATGCTAACACTTGTTAGCGTACATGCCGCAATGACAATGCAAATGTCAATGTATTTTGAATACACACTATACTATATATTATAAAATCTCCTAAAGGAAAATCCATCTTGATTTTGGTCTGACCAAAAGTTACATTACTAAGAATATTTACACGTGGTGCAACTGTTTTTGAGATTCTATGAAGTGCATGTGTTGGATGTGATACAGAAATATATGTTCAAATATATGTAAAGGTAGCACATGCACATTTGATCAGCAACGACTACTGAGAGATGCCAGGATGCAGCAATAGTGTATTTACGAACAGCAGCTGACAACTTAATGATACATGTGTTTACGGTAGAATGTGCCTGTGGACAAATTTATTTGAAAATCGAACTTCATAAAATCTCTCCAAACTTTGCCCTTTGGAGGTGTGTTCCCAGTCCTTTTGAAACAATAAAGGAAAGTTTGTGATTCACCATCTTGTTTCTGGGGAATTCGACAATATCTTTTATTAAGTAGTACTCAGTGGCCATATTGGATTCTAAAATGACTTACTTTTCAAATCATTTTCCCTTTATTTCAAACATTTATGTGATAACCTCTGTTTTGTTTTCTTGATTATAACTGAGATTGGGGTTGAGTTTTCTTGATCAAAGTAACAGCAAAAGATTTTCATTTCCAAGGCTCATACCACATTAAGAGCATTGTAGTATGTTGATTTTGTAATTGGTGAATTACATGTCTGCATTCCTCAGGGAAGATTAAGGAGTGAGAGACATGATTGATCATGTGAATAATATCCCATATCAAGTAATATGCCTTCAGGGTAACATCTCCATGGATCACCAGTCTGCCATTGCCATGCAACGAGCTTCTTCTTCAGGTCTTCAAAAAGAGTTTTATGTTGTGGGTCGTTAGCTAAGTTGTTCAGTTCATGTGGGTCTTTCTCAATGTCAAACATCTCCCATTCATCCCTGTAGTAGTATTGATGTAAAGTCTTAAACCAGTGTGTTTGCTGATGTGCAATTGTACGATTGAAGATGTCCAACATAGTTTCAGAAAGGGCAATATCTGATGCAATTGGGTATGGCATTCTATAGTTCAGATTATGAATCAAGTGATAGTTCTTGTGACGAATGACTCTCATTGGATAAGCCATGGTGACCTCGTGGAAATCATGACTGGCATGTACTGTATCGTAGCCTTGTTCTTTAAGCATGGATGGCAGGAGTGTCTTTCCAGTCAGTTTAACTTGGTCGCTGAATATCTTGTAGTTTGGGTAGGAGACATTAAACCAGTCTAAAACAGTTGGTACAATATCAAGTGTACTAACCATGTCATTACTCTCCTGCCCCCAGCGTTCTTTGTGAAAGGGAGATGATACTATGAAAGGTTCTCCCATTCCTTTCTCATATAGATTGGTTTTAGCATTAGGGAAAGGTATTCCATTGTCAGAGGTGAATATAACCAGTGTGTTATCAGCAAACCCAGCATCTTGAAGTTCCTTCATGAAAAGACCAATACCTGAGAAGAAAACGATCATTTAAAGATAAAATATCAATGGCAGTGACAACCAGGTCTGCACAATTATCTTGTAGTTGGTAGACCATTTCAATTTATGCATACCATTTACATTAATGGCAGTGACAACCAGGTCTGCACAATTATCTTGTAGTTGGTAGATCATTTCAATTTATGCATACTATTTGCATCAATTACCATATCACCTGAATTACCTTGTCAATTGGTGGACAATTTCAATTTATGGATACTGTTTGCATCAATTACCATATGAGCTCAATTACCTTGTCAATTGGTGGACAATTTCAATTTAGTATATCATTTGCATAAATTTCCATGATGATATCAGAATATTATTTTTAACTACAAACTTCAAAGCATAAAGTTTGAATTCTGTATTCTAAAATTAGTATTTATATCTTATAAGTGCAGCAATATGGACTAAACATGATCTGAACCAAAATTTCCTTTAGCTCTGCTAAATATTCACCCACACAAATGTGACATGGGCCTTAGCACAAAATTGAGCTGCAGTCTAGTGGGTCACATAAATGCATTCTTTAGTCAAGTATGAAAGTATACTTCCTAATCTCTATGAAAGTTTGTGTTGCAGGGAATATACATAGCTTGAAAGATCCATCACTGTTTCTACTTATTTGGAGTAGCGAATGGTTATAAGTAAGTGGACCAACAACTGGATCTTTCCGACTATGAGTACGCATTATTTAAAAAATTGTCAAAATTAATCTAAAATGAAAATACCGCCAATGGCGTTGTAGCACAACTGTAGTTTTTAAAAATGTTTATCCATATGCTAGTCTATGCTAAAAATAGGTGTTTATTTGCTGAATAACTATCCAGTTGCCTATCCAACCATGTTGCTATCTTTACGATAAATGCTATCATTTGGCTGTTGCTATGGGCGTGGTCATGTTGTTAGATATATTTGCATACATTTGTGTATGTTTTTGTTCACTTGTGTATGAATTCCTGATATTGTCTTTGCAATATATGTGATCATTTGGCTGTTGCTATGGGCGTGGTCTTGTTGCTAGGAAAATTTACATACATTTTTTGAATGTTTATTCAATTGTCTATTAAACCCTGTTGTTATCTTTGTGAAATACACCACCGTTTGGCTGTTGCTATGGGCGTGGTCATGGTTACTAGGGTATTTGCATACATTTTTTGAATGTTTACTCATCTGTCTTTCTATTCCTGTTGTTATCTTTGCAATATACGTGATTATTTGGCTGTTGTTATGGGCGTGGTCTTGTTGCTATGCAAATTTACATACATTTTTTGGATGTTTATTCAATTATCTATTAAACCCTGTTGTTATCTTTGTGAAATACACCACCGTTTGGTTGTTGCTATGGGCGTGGTCATGGTTGCTAGGGTATTTGCATACATTTTTTGAATGTTTACTCACTTGCTTACCAGATGATGTTGTTATTTGACCAAAATATACTGTCATTTGGTTGTTGCTAAAGGGTGTGGTCATGGTTGCTAGGGCCAATTTTGTCAAAATGTTTTAAAGAAAATCTGCAGAATAACAGTTTCAGAAACATCTTGCCAAGTTTCAGACTAATTGACCAAGTACTTTTTGAGATATAAGTTTTTGACCAAAAATGAACATTTTTACACCTAATTTGCATATCACTCATGGAATCATGGTATGCTTAATATTTCTTCGTCCATACATCCCTAGATACATTCCCATTAAATTTCAGCCCAATCTGCTCAGTAGTTTTAGAATTATAGATTTTTAACCAAAAAGACACATTTTTAGCCCTAATTTGCATATCACTGATGGAATCATCCCGTCATGAACAAATCTTACTTTACACCCCCTTAAGAATGTTCCCACCAAATTTCGCACCAATCTGCCCAGTAGTTTCTGAGTTTAAGTTTTTTGACCAAAAATCACATTTTTTGACCCAAATCACACACCTGTGATGCGATCATTTTGATTTGAACAATTTCCCAACTAGACACCCAAAGTAATGGACCCACCAAATATCGTGGCAATCGGTTCAGCGATTTTTGACTTTAAGTTGTTTACACACACACACACACACACACATCCACACACACACACACACACAGACAGACAGACGCCGGGCGATCCCTATAGCACTACTGAACAAGTTCAGTTGTGCTAAAAAACTACAGTACCTTGATCCATTCTGTTGATGATAGTGTACTGCTTGGAAATGTCTTCCCTGGCAGCTGGAGTGTCTGGTACAAAGTAAGGCACCTCGACATCTTCAGGTTTATAATATTGAGGTTTCCAGTCTTTGATAACACCTGTGCCTGGTTGACCATTACCAAACTTCTCACAGAACAGTCCATACTCAGCATTAGCAGTGCATCGATGGGGATCATTGAATGCAATATACAGCATAAACGGCCTTTTTTGAGATATAAGGAGGTAGATTTTGATTTGATGACATATTTACATAACTCCTCACACTCTATGTATCTGAGGAGTTTATCTTCTGAAGGGAAACATTACAGTACAAATGACGTTGCCTTGGTGTTTCACCTGTATGATGTGACATTTTTACACACACTCCGACAACTTCAAATGCAAAGGCACTATCAATTAAATTCTTTGTTTGCCATCCACATGAAGGTAGGTTTGTCGGTAGATTTAGAAAAAAACACAAATACATTTCACCAGTTCAGTAGACTTGGGTATAAACAGAATGGATCAACAGAAAAGTGAATTTTACATGACATGTTAGCGTTGTGTTTTTTTCTGTGTTTTTCTTTTTTCCCTCTCTGTGGTAGATTCTGAGGAAATTCAAGGATAGCAAACAAAGTATTGAATTGCTGGAGCTTTACATACAAGATTATTTCTAGTAAACATTTATGTAAATCATTCTGGTCAAGATTTTTATATTAGCCTTGAAGAATTACATTACAAATAATTACAAGAACAGTAACTTAACAAAAAAAGTTATGAGTTTCGCAAATCATATTACATACATTAATGAATAGATGAATTCAGAGTTTTAAAGTTCAATCATTTTTTGACAAAAACAGGTTAGTTGAAATTCTGTGATGGATTCAGGTCTCAAATCATGCAAAATCCTTGGTGCAGAATTGAAAGACACAAGTCAAGGTGGACTTAGTACTACAAAAAAGGTAAAACAGACTTTTATAGGTATATGTTTACAGTGTATTTTTAAGACTCAATTCTTTCAAACAGTAGTCTGTGATTTGTTACTCATATATGTTTGAGGGCGCTCTTCAAACAGTTGTACGTGCAGAAGAAGGCTGACAATAGATCTAGACTAGTTCATCAGGCTGGACATCTGACATGTTACCATGACAACAGTGATTTTATTGCCAAACATATCAGGTGTAATGGGGGGGGGGGGGGGTTCTAATGTTATCCTCTCTCTGCCAGGGGGATATTTGTTTGTACACAAAAAAGTCAAGAAAACAGGATTATGCTTCTGCAACAATTTGAGACCAAGATCCAATTGGTGATTATCAGTTGACAAAGACATGCAGAACACTACAATGTGACTAAACTGTTACTACAAGACTAAACACAAAGACCACACTCTGAAGACACCTATTCCTACCTCGAGTCATTTACATTCAAGAAATAATGTACAAGTTCTCTCATCTTGGTGATATTTCTTGCAACCTGCAATAATGGCTGAGTTCGTTCATAGTCAAACTTAAAGACACTATCTGGTTTCACATGCTTCTTGCCTATCAACCCTGTACAAAAAGAAAAGTGAATTTTTGAAGATTCATGAAATATAATACACCATGTATACTGCAAAATGCATGTTAGCCTACCAGCAGACTTCAAGGACTCTTACAACTACAGGATTCCGCTATCCTAACTGACTTTTTGATTTTTTGAATTTTCACTGGTCCTCTCATCTATGCGATCACAGCTGTGTTTCACTGGTCTGGAAGCCACGCCCTGCCACACACACATATAACTTGTGCAAGGCATTAGTGTATATTTGAATAGAATACAACATACATAATGATCAAAGTGAGGTTGAAGGGTCACATTTCCATGACGACACCGAATTATGGATTCATCTTGTGACCTATATATGGCATGATTTGAAAATGTCTTCCAATGTATTCAACCAATCACGCTTTATACAAGAATGCAATTCGAGACTTGAAATAGGAGTCATCTTAGACTAGGAAAGGACAGCGAAATTTAAAATTGAAATGTCAGTTGGGATAGCAAATAGTGTAGTAGTGCTACTACTAGTCCTTGGAGTCCTTGTACCACAAATGTTACATACCTGGGATCCTTCACTTGAAGGAAGTGACGTATCAGTCCCTTCATGTGAGTTATATTACGAGCAACTTGAAGTATACTCTCCGTTTCTTCAGTGGCTTCAAAGTCAAATTTGAAGACAGTGTCTGGTCCAACATGTTTTTTACCTACTATACCTGTCAAAAATAGTGGATTTAGACATTCAAATGGTGCCAGAATACATGTTGTGAGCCATCAACATTATGTCAAATGACAGTCACATGACTATTACATGATCATCTTAAACACTGATGATGGCACATTCTCATTGGTTTAATTTAATTCTACATGCACATTCATTGTTAATACTGACTGGTATAGTGGTATTGCCCCACAAGTTGAATTTTAAATTCAATGAATGGGCTTGATTTGTTCACTACGTTTGAAAAAAAAACCCAACTTATTTACAGTGAAACCTATTAAAAAGCCATCCTTGCATTACAGGGTTTCAAAGTCTATTTTTAAAACATTCATTTTCATATCTATTTTTTTCTCCCTTCAAGGGCAGTTTGTCACAAAAAAACATCGAAATTTACATGGACTCAGTGTTGTTATAAAGTAGACTTTATTTAGAATATCCTTAGACAGCTGTTGTTATAATCTGACAATCTATGAAACACAGGCTTATTATCACAGATGACCTCTGACCTTTAGTGACTATGTTCTGTAACATGAGGACAGTAGCATCAAATTTAGATTTAGGGATTCAGACTGACATATGGATGGAATGCCAATCTGATTCCAGCCTCAACAACCCTTACAATCTAAAGAATATGACAGCATGCTCAAAATACATGTACAATGCACAAGAATCAGTTTCATATTCAGATTCAGATTCAGATACAGCATTTTCAAAATATTATAAGAAATAATATATGATTGCTAAATCCATGATTGTGTATAACTATCCTGAGCTTTTGGGGGTAATGAATTAAGAAATGCTCTCTCCCCGCATCCTTCTCCCTCCTTTTCCCTACCATATTCTTTTGTTGGTGTTTAACTGAAAACACTAAGAATAAACAGAATACGCAGTAATGTCATAATATATACACCTTACAAATAGTTTTAGTAGATACATTTTGTATGACCTTCTCACAGGATTAACCAGATTGTGTTTTTTTATTTGTCTAAAGTGTTAGACACATGACTGGCTGTGTAGTTATTTTTAATTAAGTTGGTCATTTGATGGAATATGTAGTCTGTATTACCTACATCAAGGAATGTGCAGTCACAGGGGGCAGCGAGCATGTAATCGGTTGAATGATTGATTGATTGATTGATTGATTGATCAATTGATTAATAGAATGAGAGCTCTCTCCTTGCTGCCCCCTGTGGTGCACTTGGTACATTTCCTCTGAAACTGCAGGTTTTATTGGTTCTACCTCAGACAACAAACTGAGGTTTGACACTGCTGTATGATGACAGCCATTGATGTAAAACTTGTAGTTTTAAAATATCTTCCCTTACCAGTTCTGATGTTGGCACCTTTCAGTATAACAGGTAGACTTTTGACATTATCAAAAGCTGCAAAGTGATGGTAACCATGAGCCAAACCATAGTGTCCATTCTGGTGTTGTGGTAATCCAGTCAGTAAGGAAGATCTACTTGGTGAGCAGCTACTAACTGCTGTGTACCCATACTTGAAGGTCACACCCTGCTTGGCCAGGTTGTTGATGTTTGGGGTTTGGCACACTGTGTTGTTGTAAACTTGACTTTCAAAGCCATAGTCATCAGCTGTAGAACAAAGTTCGGTAACAAATACAAGAGATTGTAAAATTTTAATATTGTACTCGAATTTTCCCAATATGGATTTGGAATGCATATGGACCCTATTTAAAAACATGAAGGAAACCATGTTGCATATAAACTTCAGGTAACTTGTTTCTACATTCTTACAGGCGAGGGATTCAATCCCAGGTTTTCACATTATAGCCTGTAGTTGTCTTGTGCCAAGCATTGGCAAAACGTTTCTTGCCCTTGAACGCACCCAGTACGTACAAGGACGAATATGAAATTGATGTAAAAAATGTGATTCCTGGAACAGAAGACACTAATTGCATGAATGAAAAAGATAACTGATGGTGCAGTGCTGAGAAAAAATAACCTGCTGACAACTAATTGAAAATCTAATGACGGATTCAAATCTTTGGATCTGAATGTGAACCTTAAAAAAATATTCAGTCGATACCTGACCTGACTGCACCTGGCCTGTACCTGCATTTTGTACTGACCGATTTTAAGTTGTTATCCTTATATAACCTGGGCCTTTGCTAATTTATAGAATGAATCATATTTTATACCTGTCTGCAGTGTCTGGTAGCATACATATTTTGAAGTCTCTCTAAACGTACATCTCAAATGATAAAACAAAATTTGCATTATATATCGGTCAATATAAAACACAGGTACAGGCCAGGTACAGACCAGGCCAGGTCAGGTAAAGACTGAATATTTTTTTGGATTCACATTCACATTCAGATCCAAAGATCCGTCATCTGTTTTTACTTGCAATATATATTGGAAATTCAACAATGTCAGTACTTGAATATGTTCACATTCTGTTGAAAGCGTTCATGATAAATACTAGTACTCCAAACAGCTCAAATGATATCTCTCTTGACAGTAATTAATTACCTATTTTAATTACTGCTCACACGGAGCATGCACATTTAGATGTGTCATAGAGTGTGTAGTAGGCAAGTATAAATCAAAACCTATTTGTTACTTTGCATACAAATGAAGTGAGTATAAATGGTAGTTGTGCAGCCAATGACGAAAATCCACAATTACAAAGCATAGAATTTACCCACAGGAGCTGGCACTGTTGTTAAGTTCACCACTAGAGGGCAACCAGAATTTGTGAGATTTAATTTGAGAGCTCGGAAATATACAAAAAATAAAATGCACTGCAGTTGTATATGGGTGATAAGTGGCAAGTGTTGGATCTGAGCGAGGGTTAACTTACTCGCTAAATATTGCCAGCTCTGACAATTTTGAACAGATCACAATGATATATTGAGGAATTGAAGATATACATCTGTACTATTGCTAGACGTTATTTGTTTGACCTTTTACGTTATTTTTTGTATATTTCTGAGCTCTCAAATTAAATTTCATAAATTCGCTCGTGCTTTGTAATTGCTAGGTAACCCTTTGGGTCACCCACTAGTGGTAAACTTAGCAACAGTGCCAGCTCCTGTGAATGTATCCATCACATGACCTAATTTTTTGTGCCAACTTTCATTGACCTTTGATGCAACGTATATCTTAGTCTTGGTTACCCAGACGCTTGCCAGCAGGATGGCGCCCTCAACAGCAAGAGTTTGGGTAACCCAGACTAAGTATATGTATCAATAAATATTAAAGCGTAATTTTGACCATTCATATAAGACAGATTGAATATAAGGCTAACTTTGAAATATACTTATTACTATACACAATGTTTCACTTGTTAAATTTTAACTGACTATTACTATAGATTATATTGCCCACTGAATAACCTTTGACCTTTTCATCTGGAAGGTGTTAACAAACCATAAAATAAATAGTCTTGCCATATGAGAATCTCAGATTCAGAATCAGATTCACATTGGAGGACAATATGAGGCCAGTCTCATTTTGAGCCAAGGTTCAGTCTCAGATTCGAAAAAATCACAATAACACCAGTAGTCTCAGTTACCCAGACTCTCACCACTGGGGGCTCTGCCTACAAGACCTCCCAAGTTTGGGAAAAGCATGTTCCAACTACCCAGCAACGGAAGTCACACATTACATTTCTTCCAAGCATAAAAATGGGCTTACGAGGTCTGTTTGTTGTAATTCATATACATGTATATTAGTCGCTTGAGACATGATAATCTGTAGTGAAGGTACCCAAATCGTTCAGCCTGCAGTGTTGGATGTGAAGGGCTACTCCCCATGATGCACTGCTCCAGCAGCTACTTCCATTGTGGGCAAGTGGCTTTCCCAGACTCTTGTTAGGGGAGGTCTTGTAGGCAGATCCCCCAGTGGTGAGAGTCTGGGTACCCAAGACAACAACACCAGAAGCAGTCTAAAAAGAAATTGTACCATAGGGACTACAGGAACTATCCCACTTCTCACCCATCATAAAAATATTACTTCTACAGACATTTACGTAAATAACACTAAAATCCTTTTAAAACAGCCACAATGTGTAGATACATCATTGGAATAGTGTGCCTACCAACAAACACATCAGCTGAACTTTGACCTCTCACTAATGTCTTGGCGACAAACTTGTAACTCTGATTTTTATGTAATTTTCTCCATGCAAGGCGACATGTATCCCCTCCCCCATCAAGTGAGTGTGAAGGGGGAACATGTCCTGTAGCTTGGATTATTCCATGTATGACTGCTTTTTTCTGGTGTTATCGTGATTTTTCGAATATGAGACTGAACCTGAGGCTCAATATGAGAGTGGCCTCATATTGTCCTCCAATGTGAATCTGACTCTGAATCTGACTCTGAGACCAACTTTATACTCGTTCTTGCCATGTGATACATCAATGATAATACACTTCATTGTGTGGCACTGTCAATTATGTAAATAGCACATCCTGGGATTATTCATAATTTTAATTATCTCAGTATTTCATGAGGACATCGGATAATCATGTGATCTGCCTGCTGTGAATTAGACCCCATTATAACGTTTGTTGTGCTTTGATGTTTAGTGAAATGTTTGGGTGGTGGTGTCATAAACAATCACTGGAATGAACAAAAGACGTCCACCTTTCCGTTCTAAATGAAAACATCGGGTCAAATAAACAGCACGTCATATGATGCACACGTGAATTCGCCTCACCTTATTGTCTGAAAGAGTGGAAGGTCGGACAGTTTTCGAACAATGACAAACACAAGACTGAGACAAGGCTACACACTGTGGTATTGAATAATTGAA
This sequence comes from Glandiceps talaboti, assembly GCF_964340395.1. Classification (NCBI taxonomy): domain Eukaryota; kingdom Metazoa; phylum Hemichordata; class Enteropneusta; family Spengelidae; genus Glandiceps; species Glandiceps talaboti. The sequence continues at coordinate 23,487,600 of NC_135553.1, forward strand.
CCAATGCACCGTGGGTGTGCACATCATGCAGTATAATACATCCAGTTCTTTTTTTATTATTATAAAAAACGCCTTTTACACGGGATAGCATGTAAAATGGTGATCTGCACAACTTAAAAGGAATAAATGAGAAAACGTTTATTGATATTCACTCGCGAGGCACTGCAAGTCTGCTGAGATTGTACATAGCCGTCAGAGTGAGTCCACTGAGTGAAAGTTACTAAACATTGCAGTATTTGCTGTTCTACTTCTAGTGCCACTAGTGTAGTGGCAAACTTTCCGCAACTTGCTCTTACCTAATATGATTAAAACGTTCCTCTTCTCCGACTGCCCATTGCAAACACAGAGTATTGCCAAGAAAGCTGTCGCTCTCAAGAATGCGATACTTTGGAGCGTCTTCCTCATCATGTTAGTGTTAGCATGGTTAGTGTTACCGAGTACATCCAACCACTAGATCAGCTGACGACAAGCCTTATAAATTTAAAGAGCGCCCTCACATGTACATAAACAAACGAGTAAAGAAATACCGAACCTGTTCGTGAGTATTAAAACAAACTGAAGTAAGTGATTCAAACTTCACGAAAAAGCTCACTCATGATGCGAAATGAGTCAAAGATTCAAGCTGCTTTTGAACTGAATTACTGTTACATTTAAGACGAAAATATGCATCATATATGAGTAAAAATTGCAATATTAATAGAATCTGCCTTTCAAGTAAACTTCAGACAATTGCAGAAAGTGAAATAAGTTTTCCATACTCAAACCTTTGAGACAGTAAATTATCACAAAGAGTATGTGGATGTAAATATTTCAAAATCATATAGGAACAGAGAGTGCTACACTGAAATACCCACCCCCACCCCCCACGGCACACACACACACACACACAATCCCTCTAAAGGTTACCGGTGCTGTGTCTGAAACTGAAAAAAGTATACGCCAGATGTTCCTCTCCCTAAAACAATTCCAATTGTAGGCATTAATGGCAAGAGATATGGAAACAAGTGCCCCACAAATTTGATCAATAGAATCTCAGACCACTACTAAAGATACAATACAATATCATAAAGTGAAGACCTGGGGCTGCTGTCACAGTAAATTAAGAGGCTAGGCATTATTCCACTCAATGATTGCTCCAAACAAATTTTTGTATTTGTATTTTTTATTATATATTGAAAATACAAGTTTTTAAACTTCGTGACAAAATCCTGCTTCAATTCGGTGGAACTTGCAGTCTTTTCAACATACATATCTTATACTGAAAATCAGTTGCAGGTCAAGCTTTTGTTAAAAGAATATGGATGACTTTTGCCTATATTGATATTGATGCATGCATATACTATACGACTTAATAAATCTATGATTTTTACAAAAAAGTCATTCATAAATCTATTATTTTTACACAAAAAATAATTCAGTGCAAATAACCACACACATCTGGGAAGTCAATTAAATGTTGAGATATTGTTTGTAAATTTTTCATAAAAAGTGAAAAAAAGTCAATAAAAATTCATATTCCAATACTTTCATGTTAGAGTACCTGATTTGAATATAAGTACAATCATTGTAACTATAGTAACCTAGAATCAAGTCAGGTCAGGACTTTGCTCTCACTTTTCCCCTACCACGCCTGATATTTTGCTAAGGACCTATTGCTTCAATGAAGTTACAGCCAGAAAACAGGTGCAAATTTTTATTGGGTTTTTAATTCTTCTCACTGTGAGATGATGTCAGTGACATCACCGTGTGATTAGAACAAACTGAGAGGGTTGTAGCTCTATGATGTAAACATGATTACTATATTCAATGTCACTGTGGAAAATCGTAATCTAATTTTAGACTTGAACAGACAACTGTTATAGTGAAACACTTGGTGTGGTTGGGGAAAAGAAATCACAAAATCTGCACATGACTGAATTGTAGCAATTTATATGGACATCATTATGTACGCTTACAGACTTTGACGAAATACTACTTTCAGCAGACAGATAACAATATGATAGAGCAATTTGCTTTAAAAACAATATTAAATAAAAAAGAAAAAAATAGTTGTTCTAAACAACAAAAGAATGACCCAAATATGCAGCAATGTCATATTTAGTGAGTCAGAGGATAAAACATTATTTTTTAACTGACAAAGACCTGGAGGACCCCCTCCACCCAAAAAAAAAAAATTCAGCCATCACAACTGAAATTATTCTTCACTTTTTGGCCCGACAGATTTCTTTCCATAAAATCATCCGACTCGCCCTAAAACGTAGAGCAGAGGGAAATTTATTTTGGCACAAAAAACACATCAACGAAAATATTAAAAAAATTCAGCATTGAGTATGTAGGAATACAAGTTGTACTCTTCTACAGTTTAAGAAAGTTCTTGTGTTTTGGTTATTAGGGCTACAAATCAGTGCATGTACTGATGACATATGTATGGGGAATGGAATCTATTTTTTTTATTAGCCCCAAGGTGGGGGCTATGGTTACTGTGGGCTCTGTTCATTGTCCATCTGTAACACATCATTTCTCAGACATACACTAAATGATTTGTTTCAAACCTGGCACAAAGGTGACATATCATATGGGACATATGCACATCACTTTGTTTTTTGATATATGTAAATTTGACCAAATGGCGGCCATATTTGTAGTTAAAAATCAATATTTACTGCGTAATACGTCATTTCTCAGAAATGCAATATCCATTTGGACAAACCGGACACAATGGTGACACATCACATCGGACATACACATCACTTTGTCTTTTGATATATGCAAATTTCACCGAATGGCAACCATAATTATAGTTTGAAATCAATATTTGCTGTGTAACTCAAAAACTGTAATACATAGAGACTCAATGCAAGTGTCTACCCCCATATTGTCAGATGCAAGCTATCTTTTGAGACCTTGACCTTTGACCTTCAGGGTCAAAGGTATCTAAATCAAGCCATTTCTTGTAATGAGTTTTAGAAGTTTTTGTCCAATATCCTGAAAGCATATTGCAACATATTGTATGCAATGCCATTTCATTATTTTGTGATGTCCGCTTAGTATTCACATTCTGTATTATAGAAATGTATGTCCAGATGTAGTGTTGTGACAGTTGATTTAGGATGTTGACATCCCCATGCAATAATGGAATAGTCCAGTCAAGTTGTCACTAATCCAAATGCTGATGGTCTCTCTATACACCACACTATTTTGAGATACTTGAACCACACTATTTTGAGATACTTGAAAATGAGCAGTTAATTTACAGCATTTATAGAAGTCACTGAGAGAGTGTGTCTTCTACAAAGACTTGTTTTTTATTAATTAAACAACTTGACTCTGTTTTTTGCTGTTTTTCTACTTGAGAACACAATGTCAAACAACACAGAACTGGCAAGTCAATACATCCACAAAATATTACAAATTTGTATATAACATACTAGGTACATATGTATCATATGTAAAGATTTAAAAGACAAAGGATACACAAAGTCTGACCACCTGTGTGACTGTTGTTAACACCTCGACCACCTAATCTTGACTATTTAAGAGTACTGAATAGGAATGGTTTTTCAGTACTACTAGTCTTATCAACAAACCCTCAGTCAGATCATGTTTTGTCCAAATTTGGATACAGGCATGTATAAATATCAACTTTCTGTAATAACACACACCCATTTCCAAGACATTCACACATCCATCAAATTTATTACCAAAATCACCAATTGCTCATTGTTGTTATGGTTTTTCAGAGGATTTCTGCATTGTTCACTGTATGCATTCCAGTTTGATAATAACTCCCACAAAGTTAGGGGGCTTTTTATATCCCTGTCTCGCCTTTACAGTGTTTTCAATCTAAGTATGAAAAATGAAGTACTGCAACATATTACTGAACTTGCCCTGATGCACTGTTGTAGATTAGCTATAGTAGTCACAACATTGCCTACTCATAGACTAAGTTGAATAAACCCCTTCTATTGTTAGATATCATCATGGTTAGATGTACAGAGTGATGTATTAGACAACAAACCTCGGTAAGTGTAAATTATGATTGAAGTTGTCAGTAATGACGCACACAATTGTGGTACATCTTTGATCTGACCCTACTACATTCTGTACAAAGATACAGACCTACTTTGGTAACATATTAATATGTTGCAGTAGTTTGTTGTTCATACTTTGATTGGAAGCACGTCTATAATGAGATAATCAAGCAATGCCAGCATTGCAATTTCCCTTTTTCATACTAAAAAAGTTTGGCATATCGGTCTCTAATTAACTAAGGTTATTATCTAACGCCATGCATTGAGGATTTGTTTTATAGGGACCGGCATCTTCAAGAACACCATCAGGAGCACATATCCATGGATCTTCTGTCTCCCGTTGCCACGACAACAACCTGGTCTTCAGCTCCTTCAAGATGGCTGCATATGAATCATCATTAACGACGTTTGTAACTTCTAATGGGTCCTTGTTTAGATCAAACAGTTCCCATTTGTGACGATAGTAATACTGTTGTAGAGTTTTAAACCAGTGTAATGGTTGGTGATCTCTAGTTCTGTTTAAGAGATCTTGAAAGGAAGGAGAGATGTAAAAGTCTTGATCTATAGGAAAGGGCATTTTGTAATTTAAATTTTGAATCAGTCTGTAGTTTTTATGTCTGATTACCCGCATAGGGTAATACATGGTGATTTCATGCAAATTGTGACTTGCATAGACAGTATCCCAACCTGACTGCGGTTCTTCAGCTAAAACTGGTAGTAGTGACTTGCCAGTCAATTTGACATCTTTCTTTAACAACTTGTACTTTGGGTAGGACATATTAAACCATTCTAGAACAGTTGGTACAATATCCAGAGTACTGGCCATGGCATTACTTTCGTCTCCCCAACGTTTAGTAACATATGGCGAGGATACCAACATAGGCTCTGCCATGCCTGGTTCATACAAATTAGTTCTGCCATTTGGGAAAGGAATTCCGTTGTCAGATGTGTAGATGATGAGTGTGTCGTCTTCATGGCCAGCTGCTTTCAGTTCTTTCAAAACTAACCCGATTCCTGGAGAGGAAAGAAAATAAACCAATGAGTATCCTAAAGAATTGCGTAGATATAGTAAATTCTACATCATACATACAGGTGTGCTGACCAAACAATTTCTGAAATGAGAAAGTTTGAAGTTATAATGCCCTCTAGAGTTTTGTCTTGTCATCCAAGAAGGCATCTCCATTATGGATAGAAACACAGTTTTGCCAAACTGCTGTGACATCGAACAAGTTTACACTGGAAAGACAAATATTTGTTGCAAATACCAATGGCTCTGAAGCACAACGTACATTATCTTGATAGTTTCTATTAAACTTGTAAAGCAGAAAATCAAAAGACTGGAAATTATTTTCCCTTGAAAACATTACGGTTATTATAATATGAGATTTTAAGTAATCTCCTTTGAATCAATTTCAGGTATTTGCCATATGTATTTTTGAGTAACGAATAGAAAGGTTTAGTTGCATGTTAGAACATGTATGGACATAAAATCAAGCAGGCATACATGTAATGACATGCATAGAGTTGTTTTAAACTTTCACAACTCACACTTCAAAGACAGTGCAACGTGCATGTGTGAGTTTGCATCTTCTGCTCAGTATTCCAAACCTGTCGGTATTTTAGACATTTTTCCCTGCAAAGTACTTGGATGAAAAATCCAACAATTATTTTGCAGTCACATTTCTGAACTGTGATATCAAAATTACGACATTTACTAGAAGAAAAATAACATCTGCTGTATGGAACATGTGCACTGAATTTGAATCATGTGACTGTGACGCTAAATGATGTATGGAACAAAGATAAATACTGTACATGCATCTAAATCTCTCTAATAGCAATGCTACAGAACTTCACCCCAAAGGAGTACTTTGGTGTCATATTTACTCACTTGATTTCAAGAGATGACAATAACGATGAATGATGTAGTCTTAGGGATCATCGCACCATGTCCCACAAGATCAATAAGCAAACATTGCTCATTTACTTAAGTATTAACGAGTTTATATATGATGTAAACTATGATGAAAACTGTCAGGAGATGATAGTAAACACATTAAAATACTACCAGAAAATCAGGAGATGATAGTAAACACATTAAAATACTACCAGAAAATCCAGCACTGTATATCACATTAAAGTAAATTTCAATAAACTTATCAACATCTAAGTAGTAAATACAGAAGCTATTATCATTGAAGGCGTGAAAGTTTCAAAATTTGGTTAGAAGTGCTAAAATGAAGTTCAGCAATCACATTGATGCCAGACCCCTCCCAACAAACGAAGTTCACTTATTTTAATAGATTGTGTGACATTGTGTGATTGCCTCTTACCTTGATCAAGTCTACTAATAGTGGTATACTGTGCTGCTATGTCAGACCGAGCTGCTGGTGTGTCTTGGACAAAATATGGAAGTTCTACCTCATCTGGTTTATAAAGGATTGGTTTCCAGTCTGCAATTATTCCCATTCCTTTCTCACCATTCCCAAACTTTTCACAGAAATTGCCATATTCAGGATGGGTGTGTCCACATCTATGTGGATCATGAAAAGCAACATACAGGAAAAATGGCCTGGATCAAAGAAAAGGAGTCTCATTAAACGGTAGAATACATGCATTGTTAAGATGATATATCTCAATGAACTTAGTGTAAGAACAGTGTTTTTGCTAAGGGCTGGGAACCCCGGTAATAGGAAGGGGTAAATCTGGTAAAACTGGCATAGTTTCCCAGACATTATACCATAATATTGGTAGGGAACCCTGGTAATAGGAAGGGGGTAAATCTGGTAAAACTGGCAGTTTCCGCATATACATGTACTATACAATAATTTTGGTGGGGAACCCCAGTAAAATGACAGGGGCACTCAGGTACTTTTACCTGGTTACCACCCTTAACAAAAACACTGAAGAATTTTCAATAACATTATTCATTTCACTAGACATAATAAAACAACTTACATATGTATGATACTGTACTCTAATTTCTAAAACAAGTGATTTTACTAAAGGCTGTAAGTAACGTAAAATATACAAATGCATTATTGTTTACCAGTCATTTTACTGGGTTTCCAAGCAAAACTGTGGTAGCTTGTATCGGAAACTTCACCACTTTTCTAGTTTTTTCCTTTGCTGTTACCTGTACTGGGGTTGCCCCCCCCCCCCCCCAAGGGAATTGTTATGACAGTCTCTCTACATATGCATTGTCGCTATCTATACATTTGAATACCGGTACCTTGAGATAGTAAGACCATGACAATTCTCTGGCCTAAGGCTCCCAACCTTAGCAAACATACTGATTATCTAAGGTTAAGATTTGCAGTGCTATTCCTAAAGGATACAATGGCACTATAAAAGTGACTGCCAGGAGTGTGTGAAATGGATAACAGTTACCATTCACACTCATGAAATCATAAAACCACAGAAGCACAGTCGGAAAAATGGGGGAATACTAATATGTAAACAAGACTAATTACTTAGAAATATTAAAACTATGTCTTAAATTTAGAGTCAAATGTATGGGAAACAGTATTCATCTCTACAGTGCTTTGTATGACAAGGCTTTTCCTCTAAAGATTTTTTTTTTAAAACTTAAAAGTATATTTTGTTGGATATTAAAGGTTTTTGTTAGGGGCGGTAAGTAGGTAAAATCTACCAATTGAAGGTTCCCAAACTAAATTATGGTAGTTTGTAAGGGAAACTATGTAACTTTTATTCCTTTCCCCTTTTCTCATACTGGGGTTCCCTAAACTTAGCAAAAACACTGATGTGTTTAGGTTTAGCTTGGTGAAGCAAGCAATGTACATTATCAATGTTACAAACCGATCAAATACATACAATTCCTACTTTGTATGCTTACCTTGTGTCATTTGAGCTGAGGAAGTGCTGCACAAGTTGTTTGATGTGGGTGATGTTTCTTCCAACTTGAAGGATTGAGTTATTTTCTTCAGTTTCAGCATAGTCAAAGGGATAAACTGATTCAGGACCAACATGTTTTTTACCAATTATTCCTACAATCAAATTATTTTTTTAATCAGACCATCTCCATATCATACTTTTGCATGTCACGCCCTAGCAAACAGTGTGTTAGCCTGGAACCGTATGGGTGGACACCAAATGTCCTACATGTAGCATGGATTCCAGGTTGTCTGTATATGGAATAGTACTACCATTAGTTAAATGATATCCCTGTATCTTGTGTTTACATCATTTCTTTTACATCCAATACTCTACATTACATTTCTGGAAATAATATGCAACCTAATACCCCCATGTAGCGTCAATTTTTTTTAATTTATCGGTACAATTTTGCTATTGAAAAATACCGCCAATGGCGTTGTAGCACAACTGTACAGTTTTTTAAAATATTTATCCATATGGTAGTCCATACTAACAGTAAGTGGTCATTTGTTGAATGACTATCCAGTTGCCTATCCAACCATGTTGCTATCTTTACGATATATGCTATCATTTGGCTGTTGCTATGGGCGTTGTCATGTTGTTAGATATATTTGCATACATTTTTGTATGTTTTTGTTCACTTGTGTATGAATTCCTGATATTATCTTTGCAATATACGTGATTATTTGGCTGTTTCTATGGGCGTGGTCTTGTTGCTAGGCATATTTACATATATTTTTTGAATGTTTATTTAATTATCTATTAATCCCCGTTGTTATCTTTGCAATATATGTGATCATTTGGCTGTTGCTATGGGCGTGGTCTTGTTGCTAGGCACATTTGCATACATTTTTTGAATGTTTATTCATTTGTCTTTCTATTCCTGTTATCTTTGCAATATACGTGATTATTTGGCTGTTGCTATGGGCGGGGTCTTGTTGCTAGGCAAATTTACATACATTTTTTGAATGTTTATTCAATTGTCTATTAATCCCTGTTGTTATCTTTGTGAAATACATGACCGTTTGGCTGTTGCTATGGGCGTTGTCATGGTTGCTAGGGTATTTGCATACATTTTTGAATGTTTACTCATTTGCCTACCAGATGATGTTGTTATTTGACCAAAATATACTGCCATTTAGTCGTTGCTAAGGGCGTGGTCATGGTCGCTAGGGCCAATTTTGTCAAAATGTTTTGAAGAAAATCTGCAGAATAACACTTTCAGAAACATCTCACCAAGTTTCAGACTAGGTGACCAAGTACTTTTTGAGATATAAGTTTTTGACCAAAAATGAACATTTTTACACCTAATTTGCATATCACTCATGGAATCATTGTATGCTTAATATTTCTTCGTCCATACATCCCTAGATACATTCCCATTAAATTTCATCCCAATCTGCTCAGTAGTTTTGGAATTATAGGTTTTTAACCAAAAAGACACATTTTTAGCCCTAATTTGCATATCACTGATGGAATCATCATGTCATGAACAAATCTTACTTTACACCCCTTTAAGAATGCTCCCACCAAATTTCGCACCAATCTGCCCAGTAGTTTCTGGGTTTAAGTTTTTTGACCAAAAATCACATTTTTTGACCCAAATCACACACCTGTGATGCGATCATTTTGATTTGAACAATTTCCCAACTAGACACCTAAGGTAATGGACCCACCAAATATCATGGCAATCGGTTCAGCAGTTTTTGACTTTAAGTTGTTTACACACACACACACACACACACATCCACACACACACACACACAGACAGACAGACAGATGCCGGGCGATCCCTATAGCACTACTGAACCTCAGTTCAGTTGTGCTAAAAAAAAAAAAAAATTTACCAGAAATGGTTAAGTCCTCTAGAACATTTCATCATTTCTTAACAAATTGTAAATTTGTGGGATTTTAACACTTTCAAGCCTCAGACATCCCATTAAGTAGGGTGTAATTACATATAGTCTCGTGCTGTCCTCCATTGAATCTTAATATCTCTCTTTGCTTTAGTGTCAGGGTTAGAGATGTTTCAATATCATGTTGGCATCCTGACTAAATTACATAGAGTTACATACACCATAGCCTGGAATCCATGCGGAAATTCAAAATTCCCAATTGTCTGGATTCTACTAGGCTACAGAAACCAAGTCTATCAAGTGAGGACACATAATAATGTACTGTTGTGGACCCAGAGACCTGACTTATCTGACTTGAGAACGTTGTTCACCAATATGTAATGCTAGAGAGCCAATTCTCTGGACTATCCTCTGAACATCGCTATTGCCACTGGCTATCAATTATAACGATACACAATAGGCATAGATTGAAGACAAACTTAAAGCAATATCTTCTGGGGGAATAACCTTTAACCTTTGTCCCTTTCCCTTTGTCTCTGTAATTTTCTTTCTGTATTTTGTAAGATTTTAAGGTTTTTATCTATACTTACACCATGCTCAAGCCAGGTTGAATAAAAAATATGGAATATATAAATTACTCTGGTTGCTCTACATCATGACAACATGTATCTACATGACTGGTTCTGCTGTGTTTGAAATATGAGTCAAAACGTTCAAACTTGCCATTACTTTCCCCGATTTTTCTTTGATATTATTACTGGTGCTGATGTAATTATGTTATTCTCCAATATTTTTTCAGTCGGAAAAAACTTGTGACCAAAGGGTTGTCACTACTCGTCTAGTGACTCATAGTGACAATGACCCCTTACGTCACTCATGTTTTCCTTGGCTGAACGAAGAAAAATATTGGGGACTAACATCTAATTATTTTACTATATATTTTTGCTACTAGATGTATATATATATAAATATTTTTGCCCCCAACATATCTTTATCTCTAAAGCTTGTATTTTCTATTGTTATTATGTAACTCATGCCTCCTAAATTTGTCTTAATTTACATGTATTTCTGGTCCATGATGGACTTTGATCAGTTCCTAGTGAACTATTTCCATCCTCACAAGATATGTTTTTCCTATTGCTTTCAAAGGTTGTGTATATATTTCTTTTCTGGTGGAATAAATTTCAATTCAATTCAAGAAACCTTATTTACACACACCTTGTATAATTTTTTTTTCACGACTATTACATTTGGAAGTGTAACCATAGACCCTCCACCAATGAGGGTCTATGGTGTAACCTTGTATTTCCTGCAGCTATGTCTTTATCACATCAACAACAAACATGTCTTCCTTCCTGTCAATGACGTTTTCCTGCGTCAGCAAAAATCACGATTAAATTATTTATTCACTAAAAGTGTACTTTTATCTAGAAATTTATCGTAATGTTCTCTTCAGCTTGCCTGTGATTTACTTTTACCTTGCACTCCATTAATATGACAATTTATCATGTGGTGACATGTTATGCTATACTCTGTAGAGCGCCCTCTAACAACACTTCCACTGACAGAGGAACTCTCAACTGCCATCAGAAATACTGCACATGAACAATTTGATGCCATTATTTTTGAGACTGTAAAATGAAATTGTTCATGACAATCTTGTAATTTATGCTCCAAGGTGTGTATCTAACAAATTATTAATTATCCATTTTCTCATAAATTATTTTATTTTGAATCATACTTGTACAACTTTTTGTCAAAATGACAACTTATAATTCTTGATTTTCTATTTCTTTCTAATTTTCTGATATGTTAATGAGGAATTAGACAGTCAGAAAGGAACCCTAGATCCATTTTGTAATTACTAGAGATTTCTACTCATCATCTTGAAAATCAACACTTTGTTTAGACAAACTCTATGTGAGAAACTTGTACAAGAATCTCAAATAACATAAAAATTTACCTTTTGTGTACATGTAGTTAACTTTAATGTAATGGTGCAGTAATATTGCCACATGTACAGTACCAATACTATTACTTCAAATGTAAGTCCTGTTTTAAAATTATACATAATAAATCTGAACTGGATGCCTATGATGCACATGTAACTTTCCTTCTCCAGGAAGACAGAGAGAGAAAGGGACATTGTAAGAACCTTGTCCCAACTTTCTCCGTCTGTATGCAGGACTACAGAGGGAAAAGGGGCATTGTCAGAATAGAGTATCAGTTTTAAAATATTATAATTGCCAGTACACTTCACTATATCACTTGAAATTCAAAGACGACATTAGATTTAAAGTAAATGTTCATTACTGTTTCAAGTTGTCTGAAAGGTCCAGTTGTTGGTCTGCATACTGTATGTAACCACTCACTCACTACTCCCCCATTATATATGCACGAAACAATAACTGGATCTTTCAGGCTATATATCAAGTCAATAATGTCATTTTTCAGGAACACTGTTAAGAATTGTGCACTCTTAACCTACTACACAACATTCCCTGTATTTTCATAATACTTTTGAAAGTCAATCAACATAATATCTCAAGATAAATTCTTGCACTTTATCTAGTGCTGTCCACTTGCTGGATCTGTATCCCTTACAAATATTCATTAGTTTTGGATAGTGAATGAGTATAGCAAAGTCAAAGATGAAGTGAGCTGAAGGCAACAACCACTATTACAGTTACACTGCATGGATACATACTAGCATAGCAAAGTTTGCAGAATTTGCTTATATAGCAATTCAGACTCACCTGTCCGTACATGTGCCTTCTTCAATATCAAAGGTAAACTTTGAACTTCATCAAAGGACATAAAATGATGATAACCTTGGTGTAATCCATACATGCCATTTTGATGTTGTGGAAGTCCTGAAAGAATGGCTGAACGACTTGGAGAGCAGCTGCTCACAGCAGTGTATGCATGCTTAAAAATTACACTTTTTTTGGCCAAGTTATTGATGTGAGGGGTTTGACATACTGTGTTGTTGTAAACTTGAGTCTCAAAACCTGCATCATCACCTGGAAGGAACAGACACATTGATTTGACAAACAGGAAATTACCTAATTATGTTGGTCATGTAATTAATAGGTGTTATTAGGGTTCTCTCAAGGCCTTTCATGATTTCCTGGAAAACAATATGTTTGCATAACAAATGATATCACTTGCCTATCATCATTTTCAGGGACATGTATGCAATTTTATTTTCCTAGACCACTCTATTAAAAATGAATTCATTTACACTCTAAGAATAGAACATCAGATTAACAGTTTTTACATTAGTTTACCTCGTGTTTTACCTGTGTATCGACATGCAATTTCTCCAAATTGTGCATTTTTTAAATATAGTATTGAGTATAGAATCGTTATTGCAAAACTACATTTCTTCATTGGATTTTCCACAATAAGTATTTGGTGCTAAAACAAACTAGTAAATACACAAATTAATTTGTAAATAATAAATGGGAAGGAAAGACGTTTTTATAATGTGCACACAGGCTATTGTCTATTCATTTACTCAAGTACAAAAATGTACGTAAGTGTATCCAAATTTATTTATAAGATCACAGCTCCTCCAACAACATTGTTGTTGTTGTTGGTGGTGGTGGTGGTGGTGGTGTTGGTGGTGGTGGAGGGGCTATTTTTTGTAATAAGATACGCCATTGAAGTAGAACGTCCCCGTACCTACTCGTGATGTTAAAGTATAATATGTCATGAGGTGTTTAAAGATTCGGCCCCAACGTCCTCGACAACCATCCTGGCCCAAAAAAAGTTATCGCGCCACATTTCCGGGTTTATGACTCAACATCGAAGGTTATGGTCCACCCCATTCATTGTTTACACATAAAACTGGGGCGAGTCCATTTACATTTTCTTTTCATATGTAAAGTAAACTGGTCTAGGCAAATGTCAGACAACTTAACTTTTCTGCAACTATACTTACCAACGATGACCAAGACATTCCTGTTCTGTGCAAACTTGCCGGTGCTCAAGTCAAAGATAAACAAGACAGCGAGCAATCTCAATGCGTTGACTGCCATAGCTCTTCTTACCCCACAATGCATAGTAACCGGAAGCGTCCCCGTCTAAGTTAAAAAATTCAATTTTCTTACCGTTTTAAAAAATAAGTCTAACGAATGATTCATAAGATTATATGTTGATAACAGCGTGTGTAGTCATATTGCTTCATGAATAAAAGTCATTTGCTTCCACAATTTCGTGAGATGAGGTACTTGTACAAGTAATTTGCATATTTGCGTTGTGAAGATGACGTAGATGCAACGGTGAAAGGTCATCATTACACTCAATCTATTTACGCTAGAGTTTGTTAGTGGACAGCGTGGCGAAATGACACGACGTACTTGTTCAGGACAGAGTCGTAAATTTGAGAGTCGTAGTATGAATAACCTTTGAAGGATGTCGAAAGGTGGTCATTTCGGAAGGTCGATCTGATATAATAAGTTCGTGTCTGTTGCGTCTACAGCAATACTCGGCTCCTAATACGCCTATGTACCGTACGCGTGTCATTTCAACGATTGAAGTTTGGGAATATTCCATTTGTGTGCACGATAAGCCGACACGACGTCGCACACTTTTCCGCAAGACACGCTGTCTGTCTGCAACTTACGAGACATAAACGTTGGAGAGAAAAAAATAAGAATCGGTAGGTGTATATGCATTGCCAAATTATGTGTGTCTTGTTAGTACATGTTAATTCGCTTTTGTCTTTTTTTGTAACGTAAATGTCATAGTATTTCTTATCCCGGTTGATACAGGGATACCTCGGATGACTGCGATCATAAAGTGTCTCGTACAACGTTGCGTTGATTGATATATACTTTAGTCTGCCAGGGATATTGTTTTAAACTTTTCTACCGTGTTTTATAAACATGAAATAGTGATATACATGTACAACGCTTGTCATTTTAAGAAAAAAATTGATAGATGAAGCCATTCACATTACATGTTGATTGTTGGTATGTATTTTTAAAAAAGGAAAAATCAAAGATCACTCTAATAGTCATAAGGAGAGAGGACGTCCACGATAGGTAATGGAACAATGAATTGTACAATATGAACATTAGCAGTAGTATCTGTACACATCGTGTAACTTTAAAAAAAATTGATAAAAATTATGTAACACCCCCAGCCCCCTGCAGTGCAATATTATTGGTAACCAAAATCCATCAAATGTTTGTGCCAATTATGAAATACTTTGCTAGAATATGAGGTGTATGTATACTTATATATGTATCCCCACTTAGAATTGAGACCATATCCGTAGTGGTTAGATTCCTAGTTTATACTTACAATCTTACAGTGGCTTGAGTCAGGTCTGAACACGGTAATATGTATTGTACCTGAGATAGACTTTAAAAAGTAACATAATTAACTCATACTAATTATGATTCATTCATACTTAAAACTGTTTATTTCATATTACATTACAACCACCGGTATATTACAGTCAAGGTGAGATTATCAATGAAATTTGGTACAATCAGATTTTAATTATTCACAGCTTGTGACCTTTTTTATGATAATTTGCCATTGTATATTGATTTATAATCCAGAGGCCCACGTCATGTGGAGTACATACAGTTTGATGACAGGAAACAGATCACTGAGCAGTTTTAACAAAAAGTACTGGTACTGCAACAGTGATGGAAACTTGGATATGTTGAATCTGTCAGGTTGCATGACTTAATCTATGCACACCTATTTTTTATTTCATGCACATGTGATTGACTATGGTGTCACGGTATCTGAATTTCATTCACTGCTTGCTTGTCACATGCTTTGCTGCTGACTGGATGGTGCATTGTTCACGTTGAATGACTTTTGATGAAAAGAGGTGGCTTCTTTGACCAATCCAAGGGCAGCTAGCTTGCTAATATTATGGCCCACAACTTCAATGAGAAAGCGTACCCTTAATCTGACCCCAGGTACAGCCTCAATCAGGTCAAGCATGAGGGGTACTTAAAGATCGTACCCTTGACATATGATAGTGGCATATTGCAGCAGATTTCCATCACTCGATCTCCTTGTCATTCTGAAATTTTTTGTCTACCTGTAACAATGATATTAATAATTGTACAGTATACATTTTAACTTAATTATTATGACAGTAAATTAATTGCATCATTATTCAGGGAAATTTCATAACATAAACAAAAACAGTTATTCATGCATGCATGCTAAGTAAAAGGTTACACTCATATTAAGAATTCAACAAGAATGCTTGGCTACATTAAAGATAACTGGTTGTTACTGGCTTGTTAAACCATATGATTCCAAGGCCACTTTTGTATGTCACTGACTCCAGACAATCGACAGTCACCTGACACTGATAAACACATTTTTGCTTTCTTGTTGTAATTCATGTATATGGCATATATCCAAGAAGTTATTTTTACATGTAACCCACTTACGCCATGCTCCCTTGCTTTTTCATATGTGCTTCAAATACGGTGCATTCTTCACTTTTTAAAAACTGCTTTGATATCTGTTTTTTTTTAATGTAAACCAGTTTTCCTATCTGTGCATATCAGTGACCATGATGAATCATTTAGTTGTTTATTTTCCATTTTTGACTAATCCAAACTCTAGATTGACACTCCCTTTGTGTACATGTACATCCTTCAACAAACAAACTCATCCCCAAAATGAGATCATCATGTTCTTGTCCCAAATTTGACCAGTCGAGATTTTAGCCAAATAGTGACCTTTGACCTGTGTACCAGCCTAAGTTTTATGGTTGGGTACTCTACCTTGCTGATTGTTGCATACATCGTACCTGAACTCAGACATCGTATAGTCTATTGTTTCGGACAGTAATTCTTATAGTGTGCGCAAGGTGTTTAAAAGTGTGGTCATGTTGTGGTTTGCATGAGAACGACAACGTTTGGGTGAGGTAGCGCACTGTACAGTTTAAATGGGTCTCAAAGCACATGCAGCACTAAAGTATTGACAAAAAGTTCCGAACTTCAGCCAATCGGGTAAGTCTTGTCAAATCAAGTGATTTATATGTTTAACATATGACAGCGGTACAGAAATGACAATCTCAACATTATGCTTGACTCCGAATTTAGCTGATAGGCCGGGTGATATTATTGACATACATTTTAGCGAGTCTTGTATGTATTTTAGTATAGAAAACTTAGTAAATAGTCGTATATAGCACTGGTCATTTTAGGACTATCATCACGTTATACAATTATGCTGTTGTGTTGTTGTACACTTATCTAGTGACCCAAACACTAGGTACATGTACATGCCTCTATCATACCACTGCTTAAACTGTTATTTTGTTGTGTCAATTACTATAGTATATTACGCGTATAGAAAAAGATATGTAAATTTAGTACACAACAAACATGTTTAGCTCTTGTTTGGTGTCATTACAATATAGGAATAACACATATAAATAACATAAAATAGTACAAGTGTATACAGTTTTGTTAGTGGTTAACTGGGAGAGGTCTCAAGTACATTGTAATTCATGTGATACAATGTATACTAGTAATTACTTAAAGGGCAGGTACTGGGGTATACATGTATTAGCTACTCATATACCCCATAGTATACACATGTAGCAAACTTTGAGTCATCTTTATTCTGTGGTAGTTAACACAATGCACACATACACTAATACAGATGAAGTTTCAAAAAAGTTATTTCAATCCTTGAAAGATGAACTTGAAGTACATCATACAAAGTGACATTGACTGAAGAATTAAGGCCCAACAATTGGCCATGATCCACTCAAACTCTGTAGTATTAGTAATTATAAAAAAAAACCTGCTTAAAAAGTGATATTGACTTTTGAGTTAAAAGCAACACTCACCATATTAAAGCAATATACATGTGTACTTTATAAGGCAAATTTTGTCTCATAACTTATGCTTTATGGCGGGTGTTGTTTCCCAGGCAGGAGTTAATTGTAATTTTTCCAACACCCTAGCTTGGCCACAACAAATTGAATTCCAAGGTACTGGTGAGGTTAATGTACACATGAATATTTATCAAACTAAAGCAAGAATTGCAAGGTGTACATTGTAGATATACAAATTGCAAAAATTACATGTACCTAGTATTATCATACTGATAGTATACACATCAGACATAAAAGTTGTAAACTTTTGCTGTTACTTTGTTCAAGAAAACCAAACCTATTCTGAGTTTAAAGTCAATAATAAAATTGAGGATTACCATACAAAAGTTTTGAATAGAGGACAAAATGATCTTTACATGTATCACACATTATACTTCAAAATAGCCACCAAACAGTATTTTAGCTCTATGAGATTGATGGTTTCCTTTTAGTTCAAAACAAGGTGGTGAACAAGCAAATTCCTGTAATGATTTTGAATGGACCAAGAAGATTTCCAAAGGTTTTGGATGATGCGAGGTACTTTACTTAGTACCAACTAGTAATTTTCTAACAAAAGTTCCCTGAGGTGTATTTTTCCTTAAACCCAGTACCTTCATTTTCCGGCATATTGTCTTCTCTGTCTTGTTTCACGAGTTTGATTTATGTTAAAGCACTTATTAATAACATGAAATACGTCTTGGAAATAAACTGTTTGAACCTTTTGCTGTTACTTAGTCTGGATGACCAGTCTGTGGTTCTAACCACGGTGAAGGTATAAATCGTAATGATACTGCATAGGAACTAGACTAGCTATTACTTTGTTCAAGAAAACCCAAACCCATTCTCAGTATAAAAAAAAAATTAGGGGTCACCATTCAAATTTTTGAAATAGAGGTGAAAATGTTAGCAAAATCAAGCCATCTTAGAATCCAATATGGCTGCTGAATCCAATATGGCTGCTGAATACCACAACTCTGTTGGAAAATAATCCCCAAATTCCTTTTATTTCAAAAGGACCAGAATCATTCATATGGCAAAGTTTACAGAGATTTTTTGAACTTGATTTTTCAGTGAAATTCATCCCCAAGGTGCATTATTGGATAACATATTGCAATGAAAAGAATTTTTTTTTTGAAGATAAAACAACTTACAAGTCACTACCAAAACAATAAAATTTGAAAAATTTGAAGACGTGTATTTTTCCAAACTGCTGCAGGAGATGAGGTTATCTTTTTTTTAAGGTTATCTGAATGTTATCTGGACAGAGATGATAATGTTCTATCAGTATTGGCATACAGTGTTTATAGTGAGGAAAGGTTATCATGTCTGATAATGTCTAAAGTTTCAGTGTCAGTGGGTGTGGACATACAAGAGACACAGACTAGACATACACCTGTAGTAGATTACTCTAAACCTGCCAATTTTCATTTAAAGCATGATTTTCATTTATTTTGCTGGAAAACAAAAATATGAAAATGAGCAAGGCAAATTAAGATGCTTGTAGTACATAAACACAATGGGCATATACTAAAACCTGGACTGGGCCTTTGGGCAGGGCTGTGGGGCATTCCCCTATGTGACTGCAATTTTTGCATCAGTGCGTCAAGGAATAGAAGACAGAAATAAAACAACTCTTGCAGTATTGACTTTCAATTTCATTTTTCATGCGTCTAGCCAAACAACCAGCCCAATGGCCCAGCCCGGGCCCAGGCTATAGTATACATGATGTATGCTGACAGTGACACATGATGCAAAAGGTTAATGTAACTCAGAAAAAATTAGTCTTTGGGAAGTACACCGTAGTTGAAGATCATAAAATAACAACATTTTCTAGTTTTGAAAATGTCTTGGTTTGCCATACATGTAGTTTCTACAAACAAACAGACAACAGACCAACATTCAAACGATTTCATTTTATTTAATAACCAGTGAACTGTAAATATGGTATGTATTCCCAAACTCATATTTGAAGTGGGAACATTTAAAGTTGATTTGTTTTACTAGCCTACCTTATAACCTACGAAGTAAAATCACAGTAAAATGAAGCAAGGTTTGATTGTAAGGGTATATATATAACATACCTATTGTGTATGCATGTTTGATCCAATAATTGCTACCTACTGTATGTGATCTGTTGGTTTATCTTTGTGAGGGTTGAGTTAACCTGTGCTGATAGTACCAGACATTGATAAAAGTCTGCACGTGTGTCAGAAGTGGTTGCTTAGACACATGGCACTTTTGGAACATGCAAGTCTGCTGATACTTTTTCAACCTTGTCGTGGTACGTGTACATAAACAATGGTAGCTGTTACATGTAAGTTCACATATTTGACCCAGATATGTGGATTCGCATCAATCATTATTCTTGGTGCCCTAAAAAATATTTGCCCTTTGTATCATTCTGTTTCTGTTATTAATGTTTTTTTAGCAAAACTGAACTGAGATGTAGTAGTGCTTTAGGCATTGAGAAATGTCTCTGTAATGAATTGGTTACCCTATTAGAACGTAAGATATGCTTGTATATTATGTTCTTAACTCTAGTGGAAAAGGGATGGTAGGTTAGAGCCAATAGGATGATCGTTATTACTCTTCTGATCATGTGATTTGATACAAGCTTCCCTTGACAAAGATGACACCTTTAAGTAAAGCCGCATCGGTAACCGACACTTGATAACCAGTAGACCTTTCCCTGAAATCCAAATCACTACTACAAATACAATGTAAATGAAGTAATTGTGAATAGGGAATGGAATCTTTACACTTATTAGGATGTGATGAACCATGCATACTGCAAATATGAATGTGAATCAGTAGGTTTAGTATACACAGATGTAGCTATATCATCACCATCAATCCTAAGGGAGATGTCAAGGAAATTGATAGTTACATATACTCAGAAATATCATCTGAATAGCAGGATTAAAGTTACATCTGTAATCAATAAATTGCATCAGTTCCTCAAGTTTGAGTGGAGCTGCACCAACACCATCATCAATAAAGCGTTTATATAAATCAAGTAAGATAATGTATGTATGTGCAGATGTGTAAAAGAATTATTTTCCTTCAACTTTTCATATTTCTCAGTGAACAGCATGAGGGACGGGTTATATAATATTATATAATCACTGGGAGAAGTTCATATGCACATCTTTCAATTAGTGCATATGTAAGAATGGTAAAATGTGCTGTCTTTTTCTTGGTGGGGATTTCACTTAGTGTAAAAGAAAATAACTGCTGTACAGGTGATCAGTGATTTGCCAAAAATATTTATGATTTTGGTTAGAGCAGATTGATCTGAAATTTGGTGGAAATATTCATAGTAATGTGTAGATAAAGAATTGTTCATGACATGATGATCCTGTGATCCAATGATATGCAAAGTAGGTACAAAATGTGACTTTTCACTTTTAGTAAAAATATCTTTAATTTCAAAACTACATGTATTGGGCTGAAATTTGGTGGGAATGTTTATGACTGAGGATGTGTTGATGTAGAATTATTCAGAGCATGATGATTCCATCAATGATATGCAAATGAGGTCTCAAAAAATCTTTAATTCCATTCTTAAGGTCAATGTCTCAGCAGGTAAATTAAAATCTCCAATAAGAATTTGCATCCTTTTTCTGTCTGTAGTAGAAAACTGCACAGGAAATGCTAGTCATGATGGGAGACGATAGTCAAAATCCCACATGACTAGATACTAGGCTGTCATGGATTTCTACCCTTCACATTGTCGGCAGTACATGGAAAATACTGTTTTTATGTGAAGTGTAGCTATTAAAAGTACCACTAAATGATATCATGATGCAGTGCACCAAAATGAAATTCAAGCAATGAATTACAAATACACATTCTGTATTTCACTGTAACACGAATAACTTGACAATTGAAGCAAACTCTACCTATCATTACCAAATAAATTATTGATTTTTAAAACTTTGAAAGTGAATTGTTAAAAGTAACAATACATGTACATGTGTATGTACAAAAAGTGATAGTCAGGAATGATATACATCTGTCGCTGACTCTCAACTATAAGGGATTTTATATCTTAAGGACAACAAATGATTCTCATGTTGTATGAAATGGGACTGACTCTACCTGTACATTGACAACACCACAATCTGAATGAATGATAATGGCTCAGGGTACTTTCATCCACAGCAATCAGTTAACCTTATAGTCTGGCTCAAGTACGTACAATTGTTGTTTTGTAGTCTGTCCGAGTACAGTTGTTTTGTAGTCTGTCCAAGTACATTTGTTGTTGTGTAATCTAGCCAGGTACAATTGTTGTTCTCTCCTAGAAGTACGTTTGTTGTTGTATAGTCTGACCATGTATGGTTGTAACTTGTTGTGTAGTCTGTCCAAGTATATGTATGTTTGTTGTTGTTGTGTACTTGTACAGTAGTCTGTCTTTGTTTGTTTGTTGTTGTGTACTTGTACAGTAGTCTGTCTTTGTATGTTTATTGTCTTGTCATATACAAATTAACTGTGACTGTACTAAATGCATTTGTACATGTAGGTAACCTGGGTCTAAAAATGCAAATGTCGCTGTGATTTTAAAAAAAATGATTTTCATTTTGTACTTTTGTACTTGTGAATTTTGTCTATCCTTGATCAATTTGGTATCCATGCTACCGCGGTACTGCAAAATTACTAAATATGATGTGATTAATGGAAAGTATCATTCTCTTCTTCCAACCACATATCAAAGTCAGCTAACTAGCAAATAGATGATAATGGCCAAAACTGTCCTTTATAGTTAGTAAAAGACTTATGCACTTTATTCTGTTTTGCTGGAGTGTGTAACCCAAAGACAGAGCAAACCTCAGTATATATGAAAAGAAATTGTTAAAAAATAAAACATTCTGTCTTCACATTGTGATTGTCAATGTCATGTTGTCATCGTCGCCATCGTCGTCATCATCATCATCATCATTTTCATCATTATCATTTTCATCATCATCATCATCATCATCGAAACAACAGGCGATAGTTTCATTTACATGTACATGTATATGTGAATGTTCATTAAACAAAGTTATATAAATTCTTGTTAATTTGTGTCAACTAAGTATGACAATGCAATTTTCTTCATTTTTTTCAGGATCACAAAGTGCCAAGACTTTGAAGGCCGAGAGGAGGATAATCTACTTCCATCAACAAGACAAGATTGGAGTCTGGAAAACATACCAGGACTTAAATTGTAAACCAGAGGAAAACACAAAACTATTTTGACAATATGGCCTCAAATATTAGAAAAGGGGCAAAGACAGTGAAGGAAAAGTTTAATGATTTCGTGAAAGAAAGCTGTACAGTTGAAAACTGGAAACAGAAATTTCCAATATCTATCTGGTTACCAAAATACAAGCCAAAATGGGTGATATCGGACTGTATTGCTGGATTGACGGTGGGACTGACTGTCATTCCTCAAGGTTTAGCATATGCGACAATAGCCAAACTTCCAGTGGAGGTAAGTGTCCTTGTTGTGAGAACAGTTCAAAGGTTCAACCACTTGTCCCAATTCTCTTTTTTGGTCAGAGTACTCTGACCTGTGGAGAGCACTCGTACTTGGGCAAGTTACATGTATGATGTATAAATCAATATATTTTGAATCCTTAGGAGGATATATAATCTCTGCAACAAAATGAATCTGGTGATTGAAAACTGAAAAAAGAAATTTACAAAATGCTGGATGTTTTTAGACCAAAAGTCTGTCTCTGTGGCTAGTCTTTTTAGTGGCCAATAAATCAGTCTCTGGATGGATGGTTTTACTGGTCATGTACCACAGAGGTCAGAATGTTATTCACGTACATGTACAGTATTTCAGAATAACAAGATAACGAAATGTGCAGGAATGCATTTATGTCACGTGTAGCAGTTATCCTGTTATAATACACAGTCTACTGTCATTAGTCATTGGAATTGAAGTAAATTTGGACATAAAGCATGAAAAGAAGTGTACTTACATGTGTATTATAATTTTTCTATCATGGAATGAATGAATGAATGAATATATTTTCCAAACTTGTAGGTGTTTTTAAGCGTAGAAATACACCCAGTAGGATGACTCTGTAAATTTATTGGTAGGTATATATGCAAGTTGAGGATTAACAAATGAAATTTGTAGCAAAAGAGACTGCAAGGGCAGAAAGTCTTAATAAGTACACATTAAATGCAGGGTTAGGGTTGGCATTATGAAAAGTTGAGGAGAGACAGTCAATTAAAGGAAAACGTCATGTGACAAAAAGACAACACAGACAGTGCAAGTAACATCAATATCGAAAACAAACTGTATGAAGGTAATATAGGTAAATAAAGAAATGGTGGTTAGTTAACATATCAGATTTTAATCAACTTAGTACAGGTGTATGTGTATTAGTCTAGTTCCTGACGGCCGTGTTCCAATTTAAATCGGAATAGGAACTAGACTAAAAATGTGTGAAGATAATGTAGTGTAAAATCAGCATGGTCGTCAGGAACTAGACTCTCTTTGCATAGACATTTTAA
Source organism: Glandiceps talaboti (assembly GCF_964340395.1). Lineage (NCBI taxonomy): Eukaryota > Metazoa > Hemichordata > Enteropneusta > Spengelidae > Glandiceps > Glandiceps talaboti. Next base: position 23,511,770 of record NC_135553.1, read on the forward strand.
CCATTTTTGCACAAATACAGATGTTAGAAGTTACATGTTGCCTTTTTTATTCACCCTTGCAATATCTTCTAACATTTCCATGTATATGTATCTTCTGTCTTCTACAGTATGGTCTGTACTCTGCCTTCATGGGTTGTATAGTCTACTGTTTAATGGGTACAGCTAAAGATATCACGTTAGGACCCACGGCTGTAATGTCATTGATGGTAGCTGAGTTTGGTGGGGGATCAGGGGGAGAAGCCGAAGTACATGATCCCATCTATGCAATAACATTGTCATTTTTTTCTGGAGTTGTACTGCTGTTGATGGGTATTCTTCATTTAGGTAGGTACAGTGTTACAAATTTATATTATAAATATTGGCATGCTTGTTAATGATTATATATGATGATATTGTAATAATTGATATCTCTGTGTATTTCATCAAATATAGTAAAAGTATGATTACTTGGAATGGTAAGTTAGAAATGAATGTGACATTTTGATCTGTCTAATACAGATCTTGCGATCATGCAATGATTTAATCATTCAGAGAGACACATTAACATTGAATAATTAAATCATTGCATGATAGACAAAGCAAAGCGTTGCAATTTCGTTGTAACTTACCGTTCTGTAGTACCTGTATTGTACAGTCTGAAAATACTATAATTTCCAGTATTGTGATTGCAGGAGACAACTTGATTATGTCTTCATTTCTAACTGCAATTCATATTATTGTGATATATTTTCCTTGGCCAAATGAAGAAAAATATTAATACCGGGGAGTAACATCTAAATACACTTTTAACCACTAAATGTGTAGATATAAGACTTACCAAGGAAGCTACAAAAAGTTGAAAATCAATATATTTCTTGATCTGTTGTAAGTACATGTATTGACAAATTTCCTAGTGTATAACTTGTCTATATTTGTATCTTCCAGGTTTCCTTGTAAATTTCATTTCATTTCCTGTGATCAATGCATTCACATCAGCAGCAGCAGTAATAATTGGTGTTGGCCAACTAAGGCATATATTTGGTATTCCCAAGTTTAAAACACATGGGTTTATGGATGATGTCTATCATGTATGTACAGGCCTTCCACAGACAAGGTGAGAAACTTTGATTCAAATGCGCTTATGGGGGTGAGGGTGGAGGGGGGGGGGGGGGGGGGGGCTTTTGTTTGTACACATAAATCTTCATGTTGGGATAACAGGTTGAGAAATGTATGTCAAACTATATGTAAAGGTATGTTCTTTACAGTTCAGTTGATCACCATAATTATTAAACTATTAGGGTTGTCGGTGACCGAATGGTTAAACCAGTTGCCGCTTACCACTGTGGTTGGGATTCAAACTCATTCAGGGTTTGATTTAATTTACCATGCTGTAAGTAAGAAGTGTGTCATTCAGTTTGACTCTAACGAACAATGCAGGTTTCCTCGGGTACTCCGGTTTTCTCCAGCATTAACACTGAACCCATGAGGGATGGCCCTCACTGGACTTCTTGGGAGACGAGTGTTCATATACCTTAAGAACTATCCAGTAAATAAAGATATTAGGCTAAAAAAAAAATTAGCATTTAATACCTGAAAATACTGTATAGATATCCGAAAATGACGATCCCTATCTGGAAAAGTAGATGTCTATCTAAAAATGTTGATCTCTGGGTGGAAAAGTAGATTTCTGTATGTACATACAATATTTACAAGCCATTTCATTTTGGCCTTTAGTTGGTTATATTTAAATCTCACCGAACGTAAAGAGAGTGTAAAATTCCAAAGGAGTAACGTAGTTCTTGATTGTTGTAGATACTGTAAGGCTTTCCAACTTAATACAGTAATTTATAACACTTTGTATTCTGAATAAGTTTAAAATAGATCTAAAAATTGTGAATGAAAAATCATTAAAAACCATACACGTGGCACTCGAGGAAAATGTGTCATCTCCCACTCATTGAAACCTGTACACCAAAAAATTTGTTTCAAATGACAAAGTGGGGATGTGTGGGAGTGAGGGGGGGATGTTATTAAAATCCACAATTCTAGAATTGGTCTGGAGGATTTCTAGTAAGAAATAATTAGTGATAGACGATTGTGACGTGTGTGTGTGCCAAATATTTGATAAATCTGATGTCTGTATCAATACTAATACTGTACTTAAAAATATCTAGCTGACAGCCAATCAACAGTTGACTGTTTTAATTGATAATGTGCGTCATTCAGATTTATGCAACAGCTTGGCTACTATTAGGTGTCAGCTGTCCTGTTCAATTTCATTCATTGTGGTACAAAACCAAACTCTTATTTTAAATGAAGTAAGCTGTCACTTCCGCTGACATTGAAATAATCATATTTTTTACTAAGAAGTCATATGTTCACAAGTGGACTGAACTGACATCAGTCATAGATTTTGAAATGTTGTGTGAATCATCAGTTATTTTATGCAAATAGTTTGTGGGATAATTATACAAAAATAGTATATTAAATATTAATGAAAATATGAAAGTGTTTTGATTCCCTAAAACACTTTTACCCTACACTGGTTACACATTCGATATTATACCTTAAAATACTCATTTCCAATGCCAGGTCAGTGTCTTGACATTTCCCAACGTGTATCAAGTCAACATTTTCACAAATACAGTCCCCAAAATGAAACTATTTTCAAAAATACAGTGGCAGATTTCTTTCCTGTATATTCATAATACCATAGTCCAACATTAGAAAGTAAACAATCTGTAATACTCTTGAACATGGCAGTATTGTAGGTGCTCTGTGAGCTCTATGAGTGTGTTAAATCATAGACCCTACACAAGTGTAGGGTCTATGATTAAAGTCATCTAGTATAATGAGCATGGTGTACACGTAACTGTTAAATATATCTGGAGCCTCACTGAGAATGGTACAATCCCTTCATATGTTAATTGTAGCACTTAGGGATATTTTTTGGTATTCATAAATATCTGAAAAAAACATTGCTTATGTGTTCATAAATAAATATTAAATAAATAAACAAACAAATGAATAAATAATCTATGATATGGTAATACCATATAAATATAAAATATAAATCTATCCAATATCAGTCTAATATTGTCTATTTGAGTATACAAATTATATATCATTTATATCGGGTACAATAAATCCACATGTACCGGTACATCATATACCACGAATTTGTCCTCAGATTTGTTACGTATGTCAGTGTTTTTGCTAAGGTATCCCAATAACATAAAGGGGAAAAGGGGTTTCAGGGTAAAAGTTGCATAATTTCCCATACAATCTCTCATAATTTTGTTTGGGAACCCCATTAAGTTATCATTTCTGGGCAACCCCAGTAGATTTTATACCTGCTTTACCAGTCCACCCTAAATAAGAACACTGTGTTAAATAAGACAGGTAGGTCTGTATTAAACTCTGTATAGTACTGTACAGTAACTCTGTATAGATATCTGTAGTTTGTTTGGTTGATTTCTAATAACTGTGAATGCTACATGATCCCATAGGATAACAACATATCAACCCTGACTCACATGTAATTGTTAAGATAACGGAATGTACTAGCAGAACGGTGTGTGTACATACATGTACATGTACATGTGATGAACTTGACACATTTTCACACAATTTACATCAATTGTATAATATTGATAACAAATGTATGTAAATAGTTACATAATGAATCACTACACTTGCTGTTTGAAATTACTGATCTTATCTTTGGCATTATTGTTTGAAAACTTAGCAATATTAATCTCCATTCCTAGAGCCTAAGGTGTGTCTATGTGTGTGTGTGTATGTATGTGTGTGTGTGTGTGTGTGGGGGGGGGGGGTACAATGTAGGGATTGATAAATGGGGATCCATAAGTCTAAGTCTTGTACATGTAACACATACATTGTACAATTTTTATGTATGTGTCTCATTAGCAAATCTAACACCAGGTAATGATACATGATGCTGTCTCCTCTAACCCTAACATGAATATGTATATTTATAGATTTTCATCTGCCAAGCACAGATGTTACCCCATGATACTTTAGTCTAGTCTGTGATTGATGCATAGCAACTGAGGCTTAAAAAACATATAATTCTTGTATGTGGCAGACGTACTCAAGTTAAAATCAAAGCTACACTAGCTACAACTGGAACAATTTTTGAAACTGTGTTGTTAGATATTATGGTTTCCTTGTAAAATTGTACACTATGAACAGTATTAAATCACCTATGTGGTTAATGTATTTGAGTAGCAATATACATTATAAGGTAGAGTAAATCCCAATAAATTGTTTTTTTGGGGGTCCATACCCTAAAATCTAAAATCAGCACTCCCTCCCCCTCCACATGTTGTTAGATACATTTTGTAGGCTCATGTACATGTATGGCAAGCATAAATTTGTTTTTACATCAAATCTTAAAAACTGTGTTCAATGACGAACTAAAGTGGCCTTATTTTTTTTTTTTTTACAATCAACAATGTATTCTGAAGTAATATATTGACATCTACAAAACCAAACTAGTGGAATTTCAAACATTTTCAATGTGACATCATATCATATCAAGTATTTTAGAAAATGCACACACATATTTAAGGCTGCATTTGGCCAAAATTTCACAGTGTCAGGTGCATGAAAGTTTCAGAATAAGCGATAAAACAGGATGGGATATATGTGTAGGTATGCTGTGATGGGAGGATGTGTCTGTAGTGATCGGACCATCACATTTCTGTCATTCTGGTTCAAGTATTCACTAACAGTAGCTTTATTATAAAGACCACAAAGTTAGTACATGATAAAATGTCATACCCTCTCTGTAAAAATCAGTTATACCACAATTGTATCATCAATTATAAAACTGATGTCATATTTATGACTAAAATTTAGGATTTACAACCTTGATTGGATGCGATTCAATGCCCACTACAAGTATGTATGTCAAAGTACAGGTACATCTGTACTCAGATCTCACTGCTTCAGTGGAAAATCTTGTGGTAAGATTTACTACAGCATATGTTATTTTTTAACCAAATCATAAATTGATGATTGTTTATATACTCCATCATGTAAGACTTCTCAAAATGCTGAGTAGACATTTTAATCTATATATATTGTAAAGACCAAATGATTGATAAACATAAAATACTGTCCCTTGCAGTGTTGCATATGTATAATTGTGTTTTACTTCACCACTACAAATATCTATCATTTCTCCCTGTTGTTTTTTTCAACATTTAGTTTTTAGACAAGTTTTGTACTGATTGTATATTATTATGATTTGATTATGCACTGTAAACAAACCTAATTGGCTTGTCATAGGTTCCATCCTATAATTTATAGGGTTCTACCCAGCCCTTTATAGAGTACTGGATTCCATCCTATAATTTACAGGGTTCTCACCAGCCCTTTATAGAGTAGTGGGTTCCATCCTATAATTTACAGGGTTCTCACCAGCCCTTTATAGAGTAGTGGGTTCCATCCTATAATTTACAGGGTTCTCACCAGCCCTTTATAGAGTACTGGGTTCCATCCTATAATTTACAGGGTTCTCGATCACCAGCCCTTTATAGAGTAGTGGGTTCCATCCTATAATTTACAGAGTTCTCACCAGCCCTTTATAGAGTAGTGGGTTCCATCCTATAATTTACAGGGTTCTCTCCAGCCCTTTATAGAGTAGTGGGTTCCATCCTATAATTTACAGGGTTCTCACCAGCCCTTTATAGAGTAGTGGGTTCCATCCTATAATTTACAGGGTTCTCACCAGCACTTTATAGAGTAGTGGGTTCCATCCTGTAATTTCTTCAAAGCAATCAAAAATGGGTTAACATTACAAAATATAATAATGTATGTTTTATGAAAATTAATGCAAATATCCTACAACATCTATTTACAAAGCACCTGAGAAATGAACTCTTTAAACTCCAAACTATTCTCAGTTAAAATCAATAAAATGCAAATTTTTTAAATAGAGGTCAAAAAGGTAAACAAACCTAATTGGCTTGTCAGTGTGTTTAGAAACTTATAACATTCTATAATATTATGATTGAGAAAGAACACATTACATACATGTACTGTAACCTATTTGATAACATTCCAAAACTACAAAATGAACTTTTAAAGGCCTAATTTGCATTTATATATATAGGGGCCCGGATTAACCTCAGAGGAGTCTGCAAAAATTCATCTAATAAACCATGTTAACATACACGTATAATGTCATTACACACAGTGCTTAGTCATACATGTAACCCAGCAAAAAAGCTGTACTTATTGTGTTCATGACATCTGACCTATCAATATTTACTGGTATGTTTCTAAATCAGCTGTGGTAAAGGTTGATATCTGTGGATATTTCATCAGTTTGTTTTTGTGAAAGTTGCATGTAAGGCCTTTTGTGGTGTTGTGTTATCATTATTGGTGCATCATAAGTTGAAAATGCATCGATATTGAAATGACACAAAAATGAGAAAGTCTTATCAGCATTGGTATACAGCTGTGTAACATGTTATGCATAAAGTACAATGGTCTAATCATTTATATAAAGTACAATGAATAGAAATCAGCTGTAGTGTTTGACGTACCCTTAATACAATGAATCTGTACACACATGTTGTGAATAGAGCTATATCAAAATATTAATTTTGATTATTACATATTTATATATTTCCATAGTGATAACTCATATTCAAAAAATCATTTATTGGTACAAAAATGTTATGTGCAAACATACAATTGGTACTCTGTAGGTATGTTTGCCAGGACTGCTACACTGTTATGTAACGTGTATACATTGTACAAGGATGTTATAATGGCTAATATTGCAAGTAGTCAGTCAAACATGAAAAGTAGGCAGTAATGTTTACCAATGAGACCCATGAATTTGCCCCCCAGCAATGGAAATATACTGGTTGAAACAAAACAAAGTTTTTTTTAAAGTGAAAAAAGTAGCCAACAAGACATTGTGGAGTAACCAGTTGTGTTTCCCAGCTACTGGCCATTATGTACATCCCTGAATACATATATATTAATTTACACTGCCATGATCGGAATTAAATACATACATATCCACACATATGCCATAAACATTGTAGATAGACACTGTGTATGCAGTATATGTATATTCATTCCATTTTGTGTTCGTTATTATAGGTGGCAAGATTTTGTAATGGGAGCAACTTGTTTTATTCTGCTTATGTCTATGAAGGTAAGTATTTTGAAATTTTATGTCGTAAAATTTAGGTTCAACAAGAGATGAGTAGACGCACATAACTCTAACTATCACCCTATCACCTGATATCAGTCTTTCTTTAGTTTGCTTGATTTGGAAATAATTTACGGTCACAGGAAATCATCAATGTACAGCAGTATATTTTGCAATATTGAATAATCAGCTTTCTTCTTTGCTGATATTTGATAGTTATGATTCCCTTACTTTGACATGATTTCAATCTATTGCTTATTGTACAACCTTTCTTTGACTTTTGTAGAAAATAAAAGATAAATGTAATGGTAAGAAAGCCAAGACGAAAGCACAGCTAATCCTGTATAAAATTGTATGGTTACTTGGGACAGGTAGGTCGAGTTTGGAATTGGCTTTCTTTGCTACCAATATGTAAGCAATGTATGATAACATGATATGATTTCCATGGAGAGATTGTTTCTTTATCTACATGTATGTGAATGATTAGAAAAGCAACTACAACATGTAGTTTGTTCTCACTTGACAATTCACAAGGATGAATTGGGTTCTCACCAGCCCTTTCTAGAGTAGTGGGTTCCATCCTATAATTTACAGAGTTCTCACCAGGCCTTTATAGAGTATTGGGTTCCATCCTATAATTTACAGGGTTCTCACCAGCCCTTTCTAGAGTAGTGGGTTCCATCCTATAATTTACAGGGTTCTCACCAATCTGATTAAAATTCCCACGAAGGCGGCGATCACTCCGAAGAAAACAAACGTTACAACACGATGAATAGAGGTAAATAAGGACATCTAGCCGCTTTCACCACATCGGATTTTAATTAGATTGGGTTCTCACCAGCCCTTTATAGAGTAGTGGGTTCCATCCTATAATTTACAGAATTCTCACCAGACCTTTATAGAGTAGTGGGTTCCATCCTATAATTTCTTCAAAGCAATCAAAAATGGGTTAACATTACAAAATCTAATAATATATGTTTTACGAAATTTAATGCAAATATCCTACAACATCTATTTATAAAGCACCTCAGAAATGAACTCTTTTAAACTTTCACTGTTACTTTGTTCAAAAAAACCCAAACTATTCTCAGTTAAAATCAATAAAATGCAAATTTTTTAAATAGATGTCAAAAAATGTAGCAAAGTTGAGTCATTTTGGAATCCAATATGGCTGATGAATATTATGGTAACTGTAAGAAAATAAAACATTAGCAATTTCCTTGAAAACAAGATAGTGAAAGCCAAATATCTTTTTATTATTTCTAAAGAATCAGGAACAATCTTTCATATGGCAATCCTGGAGATAACTGAAGAACTTTGATTTGCATAGAAATTTGTCCCGAGGCGCATTCTGTATTTTTGTCAAGTAATTTTACTATGTATGAAGCATACATTGTAGTTTATAATATATTTGTTGCATACCATCATGTTATTGCTGTGTTGTGCAATCTATGGAATTTGGAAATGACTTTAACTTCTTTCTTTCTTTTCGTTCAACAGCGAGAAATGCGGTCATTGTAATTATTGCAGCATGTATAGCATATGGAATTTACAGCCATGGTTATGAAGATGCCTTTAGATTAGTAGGACATGTCCCAGCAGGACTTCCACAATTTATTTCACCTCTACCTCCCTTTGAACGACTTGAGGCAGAGGTAGTAGTGGAGGAAAGTAATCACACACTATTCAACCAGACAGAGACTGATGCAACATTGAGCCCCATTGATTACTTGTCCAACTTAACAGCCAATGGGAATGTGACCATAGCACCGGGAGTTGAAGAACCAGCTGGCAAATCTTATATCAGCCTTGGAAAAGTTTTATCAGTAAGAACATTTCTTTAACTTGGAGGTCTTTACATTGAAAGGACTCAACTCATTATAGATTCCATAACATATTTCCTTTTCATGTTTTCGCTCAATAGATTGTTCTTAAAGTGACTCAAGCTGAGGTTAGAAGCTGTGAAAATACATAAACACTAGTGTAATCAACTAGTGTAATGTTAATGTCGATGTATGCCTTCATTGTCAAGAAAAATTATCTTCTGTTGTTAGCAAATTTGAATGCATTGTAATGGTGTTCCGATTTTCATCATATGTAAATTGTCTTATGAATGCATTTGATAAGGTTGGGCGATTATTTCAGCAACTTCAAGTTTCTGTGAACAGGGGACTTGTATACTTCTCTTGATATTGTTACATTTGAAAACTTATAATATTACATTTCTTAGTTATTTAGAAATAAACAGTTTTTGTTTTATTTTCAATTTACAGGATATAAATGTGGGTTTAGGAATCATACCAATCATTGGGTTTTTAGAAAATTGTGCCATTGCAAAAGCATTTGGTAAGTATGTCTAATTTCAATGTCAACATATCCTCCACTTAGAGCAAGCCTTCCATACAGCTATGGCCACGGTTCATTGCAATGTAAGAAGTCTAATTTCACAGCGCCAATATATCCTCCACTTGGAACAAGCTTTCCATACAGCTATGACCACTGTACATTACAATGTTAAAAGTGATGTATGGTAGACTGAGAATTTCAGATTTGATAAATACACATGTAGAATAGAAAGAATACAGGCCGTAAAGTAAAACTAAGACCCACATATTGATGGAAACGTTGTATGGACATTGACCCAAATAAAAGGCAGATTTGGTTGACTTTATTTGGAAGTTTTCAGGATATATTCTGAGCTTTTTAGAGGTTGTTTATATCAATTTGATAATGTCTTTACTTTAAGTTTAACACTTGCATTGTGTGAACAGTATCAAACTTACTAAGTAATACCTAGTAATTCTTTGTATGATGGTCCTTTTCTTCTTCTTTTTACAGCAAGGAAAGGTAATTACAGGGTTTATCCAAACCAGGAACTATTGGCATTAGGTATGTACCTGTCAAATAATATTATTTTAGATTTAGCTTTGAAACATACCAATCATATCCCAGAGTAGTAATTTCCTTCAAAATTTCATTGGTGACAGAAGTTTGTGTTTTAATGCCCATAAACAACCACTCAATCAATCAATCATTCAATCTATCAATCAATCAATCAATCAATCAATCAAATTTAGACTACAATGTACATGTAATTATCAATTTGTCGTATGTTCTTATACACAGGGTCTGCCAATGTAATGAGTTCCTTTGTGTCAGCCTATCCAGTGACTGGTAGCTTCTCAAGGTAAATTAAGTCATTTCAATATACATATTAAATTATACCATAGAGGAGATGTGAACCATTGTCATAATAAGTTAGTCTTTAGAAAACATATGTGTGTATAGTGCTCAAAAGCTTAGCTCATTTGAATAATTCATCTTGAAGAATATGGTGATTATCGTCAATCTGACAATCCTTCTTAGAAGTTACTAGCCATCTAGAGTTGCTATCTGTTGAAGGCCAATTTTGATAGCTGTGCAAATGCTTATGGAAGCCTTCCTGTTTGGTAAGGGTGAGGGCGGTATTCAAATATCATCATGAGACATTCATAATCAAAATGAAAACTCCTATGGTAGATGATTCATGACTTAGTCCACCATACCACCACATTTAGGCCTATGTGTGTGCTAGTTTAACTTTATTAAAAGTTTGGTGCAAATTATGGAAAATGAAAAAAACATTATTTAGATGATTAGACATAGAATTATTGAAGTAGATATTATCATAATATTTTCCTGTTTCTTTTTCAACCAACAGAACTGCTGTGAATGCTCAGAGTGGCGTAAAGACACCTCTTGGTGGTTTATTTACAGCAGCCTTGGTGTTACTATCCCTGGCCTTCCTAACACCACTGTTCTACTTCATTCCAAAAGCTGCACTAGCCTCCGTTATTGTATGTGCTGTGATTGCTATGTTTGATCATTCAACAATTAAAAAGTTATGGGTCGTCAAAAGTAAGTTTAACACTACTGCAAGTTTTATTTGACTATATATACATGTATGTAGCTCACTAGTATAGCAGATGTTGGACTGTTTGAGTTTGAACATAGGGTGGTGGTGTTGGGTTGGGTTGGGTTGGGTGGGGCAGATTGGAGTAGAGTGGAGTTTGATCTTTATGAAGTGTCCAACTGTATGATGTTTTACAGTTTCACCATTCAATGTTCTAAGATCTTGTGGGAAATGTAACTGCTATTCAATTTTAATAGCATTCAGATATGAAAATTAGTTGTACACTTGTCAGTATACCGTGGTCAAAATTTATGAACACCTTGTTTTTGTTCATCACTGCATAGTAAGGGATAGGGGAATATGCCAAATGTTGGTAAATTGATATACATCACTGGCATCTCAATTTGACTGAGATAGTATATACTGCTTGTCATTTTATACCAGTAGTATTGTTATTGTGCAACATACAATGTACTCTCATACAATTGGTGAATTGTTATAGCGCCCTCACAGTTCAACAAAGCCATTTTAATGATGGCAAAATCATCTGCAATACTAGCTGTCACAGGGACACTGTGGTGAAGGAGTCTGGACTGTCTATGACTCTTTAATCCATTAGACTTCTGGAATGTTCTTTATTTCCCAGAAATGTGCTCAACTTTTAGGAAAAGTAAACAAAGATATAACTTTTCTACCCTTGTTCTGGCAAACTGTGTTGTAATTTACCTAGGCTGGTGATTCAATGAATAGTTCTCAAAGCAGACAGTAGATTTCCTTGTGTGTAGTGAAGAATAAGAGGCTTTGAGACATAGATAACACAGGATCTTACCATATCTTTATCTACAGAATTGGATTTATTGACATGGGTTGGAACCTTCTTAGGTTGTCTATGGCAGGGTGTAGAGATTGGTATTATAATTGGTATTGCTATAGATTTATGTGTATTGTTGTACACTCAAGCCAAACCAGAAATAGAGGTGAGTATCTTTCTTCTCTTTAAATAACTTAATGTTACTTTTACAAGTCTTTGATCTCATCAAAAGTAGACAGCCGAACTGTCTGTCATGATGCAACATGTACATGTTCTGAATCTTGTTGTTATCATCACATGTTCATTGAAATATCAGTGATCCACCTTCAAAACACAAATATGTGTTAATAGGAAAAAGTTTGAATTACAGAAATGAGCTGTATACATTTTAGTCTGTAAGGTACGCCCTGACAGGGCACCCTCACACATCGGTCAACCCCTCCCGGTGAGGCGAGGGCAGAATGACACGACATATCTTACAGTCTATATACATTTGTGTTGTGGAGATTTTGTGTCTTTATATACTGCTGCTATTTAAAGCATTTTGTTAGTATTAGTAAATGAAGCCTGCCCTCAGAAATTAGAATGCACATTCCTTACATGTATGTGAATTGAAGTGTATGGGTGCTGACATTTACTGTCAACTGGGAAATTATTGAAATGTTGAGTTCTGAAATTTTTTTCGTCACATCCAACAAACTCTGCATATTTGCTTCATTGATAAGAGTGCATAAATGAACATGATGATAAAGATATTAAATAAACAACTACGGGCAAAAAAATCTAAACAACTTGAAGTTGGTTTATCTTCTCTTGCCGTACAGCTAAGATAAATGTTTTGTACATTAATTGAGTGAAATTATTCAGTTGACCATGTACTACAAATAAACCATAGCATAGTCTGTAATAATAAGTTCTTGTATCACAATGGAAGGGTTCTTATTATTTACAAACAACATTTTGCCTTTTCAGGTCGACAGGCTTTGTCAAACTATCTGTTTGCTGGCTTTACTGCTAGACTTCATAGTGGTGGTGATGTGATTGACAGTATAGCCAGCAGACAGACGTTTTGATGAAGCCTCACCTGAAACAGATGAAACGTCACTTGTAAGTTATTAGAACCCATGGTCGTGATACAAGAAGTAAATGGCATTTTACCAACCTGATGAATACTGGTATATTTAAGTAAAACATGACATATTTTATGTTGTTGATTAAAACAGATAGTAAAGAAGGAAGTAACTGTATTTCAAATAGACTATGGTGTTCACTACCCGGCAGTGGAACATATCTCTGATACTATTAAGGAGGATTGTTTATCTGGAGACAACTTGAAATCATGTGTTGCTGACTGTACACGTCTCACTTTCATTGACTATACATCAATACAGGTAAGTCTTGTCACTCCTGTCACTTCAATGTCGACTTGAATATAATGGAACTTAGCAGAAAATTCAGCTCGTTACTGCAGGTCACTAGATTCTCAGCTGTTATGGATGTGCTTTTATCTTAACGTACGTACGCTATACTTGCAGCAACCATGGAGTTGTTTTGTTTGAAATTCTGCATAAGCCAAATTAGAACCCATAGTTTTGGGTCTGGCAAAAAAGTTAACATTGGAAATTAGTGTAACTTAGGGTACATTATAATTTATGGACAATTTATGGACTTCTGTACTGAAAAAGTAGTGTCAACAAAATTGCATGAAATTACAGCAAAAGAATCATTTTACGTGTCTGGCAAAGTTTGTCTTAAAAAACAGCAATTAATGTAAATTAATTAACATATATTATCCCAGCTACTTCATAGTAAATTCTTTGTAATTTAAATGGAAATCTTTCCAAATAACAAAAATTCACCGTCAAATGAAAAGTTTCATGCATGTTTGTAAACCAGTGTATTTAAATTAAACCTGTGTTCCAAACACAAACTTGAAAGTCATTACCTGAAATTTTTCATTGTACACTTCAGTCTTTGTCAACAGATCAAACCACTGTTTGAGATACATGTATGTAATGGCCACCCGAAATTGACAAAGTGAAGCGATCTCAGGAATATTCCAGCATATCATGAATATTTTAAGACACTGGTCAAGGTGATGCCCAGTTTGCCATTTTCCACAAAGTGCTCGATTGAGCACTTTCACGGTCAGTTTCACACTCAGTTTGTCATTTATCTACAAAGTGCTTGTTTGAGCACTTTTATGCTCACTTTGTCAATTTTGGGACCCTTACATACCTGACTGTTCATAACACATGACAGTACAGTGATGTGAACCTATCATAAGGGGTCATATTATGGGAGCCTGGAAGTGTGTAGCGCCCTCTGTCTGTGTTTAATAACAAACATTTATCATCCATTCATATTTTCACCTACAGGCGATGAAGGAAATGTGTGCAGAATTCAAACGTAACAATGTGAAAATTGTGATGGCAGGACTTAGGCCGAACATACTGGATATCATATTAAGGGCCAAAATACCACACTTTGAAAACCATGATACTGTTGACGATGCAATAAAATCTATTTTAGGTAAGGAGAACTTTGCATTGAGGGAAGGTAATCAATCAATCTTTATTACACTACACACACACTACTAGAGAGTGTGGTATGGTACAAATTTTGAAAAACAAAATGAAATACAAAAGATGAAGGGGTGTGTACTTCTATATAGACTGTGAAGTACACTCATTTTGTGTGCATTTGTAATTTCTGAGACATGGATCGGATAAGGGGAGTGAGAATGGAGGAATATAGGGAAAAATAGACAGGTAAGAAGAGAAGGGGAGGGAGGCAGACTAAGATATGCTGAGACAGGTAGACAGACAGACAGACAGACATAGACAGATAGGCAGATACAAATGTAGGTAGGCAAACAAACAGGCAGGCAGGCAAACAAACAAACAAACAGAAAGACAGATGCAGACATATAGACAGACAGGTAGGCAAACAACAGACACAGACAGACAGATAATGTTTATTTGTGAATCAGTTCAGAACAATTTGTGACATGCTGGAGGAGCATTATGATAGTATTGAAATACCTTTCTTTCACATCGATCCATTCACTGTAAAATTTACCACAGTAAAATTTGTCAAAATTTAATATAAATTTTTTTAATTATTCCTGACAGACATCGTGTCCCATACTCAACATTCTCTCTTACCATTATACAGGTATACTAGATAACCAAACTGGAAATGTGTTAACTGTTTGTTTTTTCAGACACAGCAGACCAGCCAGAAGCTGATGAATCCCATATCTTGCTGGCACCTATTGATGAAAAACAGAACCATGTAATGACTGTATCTGATGGAAAGTTAGAAAATCATACCGATGGCAAGATTAAAGAAGGTGGTGATGCTGTCTAGAAAAGTTCCTTATTTCCCTACATGTATGGTATGACCCAATAATTACAAAGGATTTCGATCACTCCATTGAACTGGAAGGGATGAACTCAATGCTGTCAGATTCATAGAATGATAAAGAGTGCTTATGACAAAATGCCAGCTGTATTTCCCAAGAAAAGTTTACCTTGTTTTGAAAAACTGTGAACCGTAATCATGACTAAATAAAACTAGTATGTCTAAGTTCAAAGATTTGTGAACATATTTTAAAATGTATAAAAAAAAAAGATCACATGAATTTCGGTGAGAAGATATTTGACTTGTTAAAAGTAAATATTATAGAGAGACCTGTATCACTGTCAAATTATTTACAAAGTCGATTTGGGTTTATAAAAGTACTCTTCTGAAATCTCTCAATATTTTATGTAGCACGTACCTCAGACAAAATGTACACAAACTTTCAAGATTGAGAAAGGTTTAGGACTGGGATTCATTTTTATATTCAAAGCCAAAATTTAAAAAATATTGCAGACCCAGGGATCGTCGTTGTCATTTCTGTCATCATCATTTATGTCATGGCAACCATCAACAGGATTTTATGAATTGTAAGTTTCTCTAATGAAACAAATTATGTTAGCAAATGTTCAAGGAAAGTGTCCGAGATCTTTCTAAATACTTAACTTCACTGATAAGGCAAAATGTAGAGTTAAAAAGAACACACTCTGAGTTTATATATGTTATTTGAAGAGGGGTTAATATTTGCAACATGATAGGTACCTGTAGCATTCTACTTACGGTCGAAGCTTATCACTTGCTATTGACAAAACTCAAACCTGGTATTTCAGCATAATATACACATTCAAAGCTGTCAAGGAAATCACATTATGCCAAAAACTGTGCTAATAACCCCAAGAGACATTTTCTAATGTATTTAGGTATGCTTCAATAGCACTATTATACTAGAATAGTTAAATGCAGGTTTTATGAAAGTACATTTGCCCGAGTAAAACACAAAAATTCGGCTTATAAAACTTGAATAACATTAAAGGCAATAAGGTCATTTTGCCAGCAGTCCAGACATTTCTATCATACAGTGAACAGTACCATGTCTATATCTGTTCTTTCCAGCACTATATTTTAAATACTAATTTATGATGGCTCTAAATATTAGGACAGTACATGTGTCATTTAGGAATTCTGGACATGACTTCTTTTGTCACAACTGCTGTGTGGCAATTTAATCATGATTACAATTTAAAATATATCACATTTAATTTTTAATTTTTTTTCAGTAGTGTATTTCTTTGCAACCATGACTTCTCATAAAACTTTTAAAGGAATTCAGTATTTTTTAATTAATATTCAATATCCAAAACCACCTTTGAGTATTTCTTTCATTGTTTTCCTTTTTATCTTTTATTAATTTGCAAATATATTCTTGAGTTTTATTTATCTTTTTAAAATTTAGTATTTTGGTACATGCGGCTAATTTAGTTTTTTTTCGCGAATATGTTTCATTTCTTTGTTTTTCTCAAGTCAAGGAATCCATTCCAATTCACTGTGGCTGTCTCTCGCCTATAAGGAAAATATCTCTGGTGGATTTCGCTTGTATAGTGTACTTTGTTTCACGATTTTCAACTGTTATAGTTTCCTAATCATTTGCATAATTTTACATAATAAGTAAAAAATATGCAAATGAGGAAGGTACACTATTATTGAATGTGGTAAATATTTATTGCAAGTGACTTACGCCACACTGAAGATAAGCCTATATGATAAATCTCCTATGTTACTGAAAAAGTGTACTAATGAATGATTTATTTCCCTTATGATTTATTATCCTAGTATTTTTTGCACAGAGTCGCTTGCACATAGTCACAAAGTCTTTCAAAAACAATATCCCAGGGAAAGCTCTAATATGTTGATGAAATAATCAAAAGAATCTGTTTAGACCTGATTTCAAAAAACTTTGTAGTGTTGACGTTAAGTTTGCAGTGAGAATCATATCTAATGAATATTCAACAATTTGCCATATCCTAAAGAAAGGTCTTTAACTTTCTTTAGTTAGCAGCCTCTCCAAAAGAAAGTAAAGATCAACATGTTATCAGTTTGTCATTATACACAGTAATTTGGGTACGTTTATGTAATATTTTTACAACTGGTGTGAGCAATGAAATTGATGTATATTTCCTTGTCAGAAACTACTGGAGAAATGCAAAGTCATTCTTTTGATGTGTTTTACTTTGTCTTTACAATGAAATGATCATATATTTACCATATGGTGAAGCAATACATTTTAAGGTGCTGATTTGATGATGTAAATTTAGAGTGGCGACACTTTTGTCTGGCCATGTGCCAAACTTCGTTTTACCATTTGGGAAAGAAATTAGTTCTTTTTGGCATGTGCCAAGTGCCATAGTAATTAGCATATATTATCATATCCAGGCTGTATATGTGAAGCTGCAATGTAGTGATTCTAGTATGACTAAAGTACATGTACTTGAAATTGGTGAAAGGTAACTGAAGTCTTGTCACTTGTATATATATACTCTTATTTATATGTAGACAAAGTTAGCAGTTTAAACATTTCAGAGACTGATTACTTTCCTTGTTCTCATTTTGTATAACTTTTTCTATTCCATTCTCTCTCATGAGTCAGAGTGTAAGATATGTTTTGTCATGCCGCCCTCACTAGACTGCTATATCTGAAGGGGGTTGACCGATGTATGAGGGCGCTCTGTCATGGTGTACCTTACAGGCTATAAATCTGCTTTCTGGAAAAAAAGTACACTTTTAGTGGATATGTTATTTACAATCATGAAAGCCAACTGTGTATATATACACACTCGTACAGGTGGTTGGTGTCAAATTGAAATAGAATCTGATTTTTACAGACAAGAATATTTTCTGCGCATAGAGGCAATGAAGAGGACTCGGTAAAAAATATACTGAAAGTAAACAAAGTTATGCTCTACATTTAAAGTGAAGGAGGCAATGAAATGAAATGGAATAAATGCTATTTTACCGTTCTTGATTTTCTGTAAAACTTCTTTAGCTAGCTTTGCTTTCAAATTAGGAAAACCGGTCATGTTAAAATATCAATTCTTACTTCATTCTGTCTCCAACTTGACTTTAATGAATTTTACTAAAATTCTTGGTGTAAACCAAAAATTCTTGTCATAAAACAAAAAATCCTAACCACACATACTTTCAGAGTTGGTAAAAATACTCAGTTTAAACCAGAAATTCTTGTCGTAAAACAAAAATTCTAACCATACGTACTATCTTGGAATTTAATATTCACCTTCAAAACATCATCACCTATTTATGCCTTATGTTATTCAAATTTGAAGGAAGACAGTAATGCTCACTGTCAGCTTATTTTAGCTGACTATGTCAGAAAAACTAACTGGTGAATGGATTCTAAGGTAGTCGTATATTTTGTAACTTCATATGTAAGGGAAATCCAGATTTTTTCAAGAGTTGAAATAATGTCTTCACAGTGAAATATCCACTGAAATAAAGAAGTACGTACATTTATCAAACAGAGAAGATATTTTTATATAGTTATGGAACCTTGGGATACTGTGTGTAGTAGTGTGTTCTTTCTGTATGGATTTGAGATAACTCATATAGCTATTTGATATCAGTTGGATTTATTGGTGCATCAATACTTTGTTGACTATATTTCACAGGGAGAATGCTGCAAATTATTTTCAAAGGAAAGCTATACATAGTCTAAGTGTAAATATACAGCTGTAAAATTTGCTAAAATTAGTTTCAAATAGGGGACAATTCCAAATAAAGTAACTGTCAATAATCAACTGTTGAAGAATTTCAAACCATCAAAAGGGAAATAACATGTGGTATAATGTAGAAATTAAAAAGGCAGTTTTATCAACTTTAACACTGCAATTCTTTATAACAACTTTCTTTAACAGTGATTTGGCCCCTATATATACATGTACAGGCTCTGTAATATATGCATATCTGTGCATGCATGATTCCATTTAATGATATTTTGCTATGGGCAGGTTGGTTGAATTAAATTTGGTTGTTTTGATTTTGGGGAAAAGATTTCAATAAAGAGAAATATAAAATAAATTGTAAATAATGTTTACGGTTATCATTTCTTGGGTCTGGTATTTTATGTGTGTGTATGTATGTATGTATGTATGTATGTATGTATGTATGTATGTATGTATGTATGTATGTATGTATGTATGTATGTATGGGTGGATGTATGTTTGGGTGGATGTATGTAATATATGATGTATGGTGGATGTATGTATGCATGTATATAATAATAATAATAATAATAATAATAATGACTTTTATTATCAAAATGCTTTAAAATACACATCAACAAACGGGTAACCCTGTTAGGACCAGCCTAATCTACCCAGGGGCCCAAGCAAGTTAAGCACAAAAATAAAGGAAAAGTAGACCACACTCGGAAAAGGCCAAACAGTACATCAAAGACAATACAAAAAAAAAATACAAATACATCTACAATGACTAAAAGAAACAACTTGACACAAAAATATTATAATGTATGTATGTATGTATTGTATGTATGCATGTATGTATGTATGTATGTATGTATGTATGTATGTATGTATTGTATGTATGCATGTATGTATGTATGTATGTATGTATGTATGATGTATGTATGTATGCATGTATGCATGTATGTATGTATGTATGTATGTATGTATGTATGTATGTATGTATGTATGATGTATGTATGTATGTATGTATGCATGTATGTATGATGTGTGTGGGTGTGGGTGGATGGATGGATGTGTATTAAAGATAGAGAAAAGACAATGCTATTGTTACACTTATAGATATGGTTGGACTGCTATACTTATGAAAGCATAGAATGGAGATATGGAAATTTACAATTACAGACAATGCACTCAGAATTATATACCATAATTTCAGAGAGAATTACATAGCACAAATTTTTCTACTGAGAGATCATTTAGAGTCCCTATATAATAATGATGATGATTTTATACAAAGACAAATTTCAATGAGAAGTGGGAGTGGCTAGATAAAATAGCTTTTATATCTCTGTCTTGAAATAGATGTTCGTCTTATTTTAAATTTTTAGAATCAGATTTTTGTTACACTTTCTGAATACATGTCTAAATTATAATAATCAATGTCTCTTCCACTTCATGGTCATACCCCCCCCCCCCCCTCCCCATTTGTCGTGATTGCAAAAGTGATATCCATATTCGATATTCACAAGGGCTAATGCCTTTGTCCTCATCAGATATTCAAAATTTCTGGTGTAATAAACTCTTTAAAAAGTGTTTTTCTTTCTTGTAAAACTTTCTCTCACTCTTCGAATCCCTTCCGACACTTCAATCCTGATATATCCCGAATACGAATACGTACTCGTTCTCTGGTGGTAGAATCTGAATCTGAAAAAACAGCAGACGCATTTTCCCATAAGCCTTTGCTAAAGCTCGAATCTTGAAAAGTCACCTGACTTTATAGCAGATACCACCCCCTACGTACCCAGTACCTATCTAGGCCCTGTAGCAGTACCGACGGTTCAATACCAAATGTCAAGTTGTTTCAGTGTGCTAATATTACTATATATACCAAAACAACCTTGTTTGTCTCTCCTCTATCGAGCACAATGCACTGGCAGTCACGAGGCACAGTCATATGACGAGTGACCCTGGAACTCGCCTTCATTCAAATTCAATGAATTGATGTATCTCTATTGTCGAACTATTCAAAAAAGTTGTCTGCATTTATGATAAGCAATGAATGGGACTTCGAGATGACACCAGGCTGTTGCCACTAAATCTCCAACATAATTGTTCGAGTAATACCATTTTTTATCTCGTATATAGGAATCCGACAAAACTGCAGGTAAGCTAAGTTATGACAAGGGAACATTTTTGGTCATGAAGCTTACACTACATGTGCCAACACTCGTCAACAGTTGGATATTGACGGGACACTGAGTGCTGTAATACAAATGAATAGTGTATGTTGTACAAATATGGCCCGATAACTATAAAAGGGTGACAGGTGTCGAAAATTGTTGATAGTTCGACTTATTTGGGCGTATATTAAGTCACGTGATATAGGAAACTATCAAAAGGCTGATATCACCAGAAACGTAATATATTAATTGATTGAAAAAAGTGGACCATATCACTATTTATTGAGTGACTTGTGGGCCTTGTGTCGAAATGTGACATTTGGGCATTTGGTTTGTAGCATTGCATTACCAGTCGATCGATGTCAGCTTCGTTATACTAGCCGACCAGGGGCAGTTCCAAACACGGGACTGTAAATGCAAGTTAACGATGCATGGGCTCTCAGTGGTGCAAGAGATCTGATAAAGAAATGAAAAAAAAATGAAATTGCTGATTAAGTATATTGTAAGGGTGTGTAATTCAAGATGACCCCTAAACACTGACACACAACACAAATAACTTGAACAATTGCTTTCCACAAACAAAATTTCAACTTACCAAATAAGCTCCCAGCAATGATCTTACATAATTAATATTTAAACACATACCAGTTCCTAATGTTGGCAATGAAGTTCAGAAAAAAAACCTGACATTCTTGATGACTCTGCACTTCACTAGTTTTTTCAACAAAATGTTTCAGAACACAGGCAATAGTTATTTCTGAATTGGAAGTTGTCGATAATAATTAACATGCACATGAATTATGTGCATTTGATATCCTGAGCAATCAGACAACTGACATGATGTGACGGACTGTGACCTCAGGTTTAATCCAATTCAGAAATAACTACTGTACATGTTTTGAAGTACTCTGTTGAAAAAACTGATGAAGTGAACTGCAGTTGTCAAGAATATAGTAGTTTTTCTACGAAATTCATTGCCAACATTTAAGGGACTGATGACTGTTTGAATAATAGTTACGTCCGATCACACAGTTGGGAGCTTATTTGGTAAGTTGAAATCAGTTTGTGGAAAGCAATGTTTAATTTGTCAAGTTGTTCATGTTGTGTGTGTTTAGTAAGTCATTTTGAATTACACACCTTTACAATATACTTTGCAATTTCATTATTTATTTTTAATTTTCACCTCTGGTAGATCTCCTGCACACCAAATGCCCATGCACTGAACTATAGCTTTGAATGCATATACAGATGAAGCTGTGATTGTCAATCAAGTTGTGTTGATTGTCAAGTGTGGCAGCGTAACACCTCTTCTTTAGATTTGGTGTCCTTGTGTGAGTTGACGTTTTTTCATGAACTTTGGCTTGAGGTTTCATATTTGATTTCATGTACCTTCATCAAAGTACATTGGACTTGCTAATGTATGCAGGTCCACACAGTTCTAGAAATTCCAGTGTCTAATTACAATGAGATAATTGCAACAGTAGCAACTATGTATGTTATCCAGCAAACATTCAACAAGTCTATCAATAAGCCTTTTTTTTGTACTGCCATGGATGATGGCGGTAGATCAAAGCTAGCCTTAAAGTTATAGTGTCAATATTTGAATAATTTTCTGCTTGAAAAAACAATCAATTTTTTTTTAACTATTGTAAATTTACCAGCTATACACATTTTTATTCACACCCTTTGTGATTTATCTAATCCCCATCTGTATTATAATCATTGATTCATTTTGATGACTTTTATCTCATTATATAATGTACTGCGGTTGAATTGTCACTACAAAGGCTGTCTAATATGGTTCAAGTATTGGTTTTAATTAATTGTTGCTACATGTAGTTTGCAGTGGGGGAATACTGTTAAAACATTTGTTTTAAATTAGAAAAACAAGTGTTTTGTTGAAAAACATAATACCATTTACTGTTGCCAAAGTTAAAATTGATTAATTTTTTTTAAAAATCCAATAATTTCTAACAGCTCCACAAGTTTCAGTAAAAGCTTTATTATCTGTAACTGAAACATTATCTGTATAATTTTGTTCCACATAATGGCTAACTTTTGGTTGCATTTCCTCAAGTGTATATTGAATTTCCCTGTTACCAATGTATGTGTATAGCTGTACACATTAATTTATATTAATTATACAGATAAAGTTTCCAGCTTTTTGCTTGCAAATGATGCAGTTTGTACAGTTTATTGAAAATCTGCAATACATTTGTTGTAAAATGTGAAAGTAATTTGAAAAATGAAAGTGTCTGGAAATTCCCATAGTCTTCTACTACATATTTGTCTACATCATAACTGAGGCCCATCTCCAAGATGCCAGATTATACAAGCAAAAGTTTAAGTTAACTAAAATTGAGTATGTTTTATCATTTTGACCCTAGGTATCAAAATTAGATGAATGGCATTTATAGTACTATTCAGAGTATTCAGTAGTATTCAGCAAGTATTGAATTGTAGTTGAAAAGCCCACATGTTACAGTCACAAAAATTATATTGTGCTTATTTGCATGAACGTTACAAAAAAAAAATATGTATGATATGGTACCATAATGTTTTTTCATGCATGTAATCTTTCACTTGGTGTGATTCCAGAATTGAATACGGGGGAAGTACAATATATATTATAGAGAGTAAAATCATTTGTGGTCAAATTACAAAGGAGAAATCTTCAGATATTTGTAATTCAGCTTTTTGGAAGGTTATAGGACAGTTGATATAATGTTACGTTAGACGACAATATGATATGCTTGATGTAAGAGTTACATAGTTTGGTAGAACTAATGTCAGCTTGGCAGCATACCAACTTCCACATTTGTTTTTACATGTACGCTGTTCCACTTATTCACTATGCCAACTTCCATGTTCATTTAACAATTGAAAATGAAACTGGTTTTCTTGAGCGAAATATTCTTATTTGATTTTATTGTATTTTTATACTGTCAAGTGCTAAGTCAAAGCCATTTATAGTTTAGTTTAGTTTAGTTTAGTTTAGTTTAGTTTAGTTTATTGTATTTTATTTTATTTTATTTTGTATTATTTTATTTCATTTTATTTTATTTTTATATAGTACACATATTCCAGGAGGATTATTAAAAATAAACAAAAAGATCCAATATAGCTAAAAATTACAAATATAACCAAAGATAAGCTAAATTTCTACAGTCTAACTACTAATAACATCATAAACTATAATAATTACAAATTCTCTAACTTCAACAGAAGTAGATTTTCACATCTAAAAACAAAATGATGTGCTATGAAGGGGTAGTCTGTAACTGGGTAATAGTAGAGGGCTATATTTTATTTAAATTTAGAATGATTGCAGAACTACTAGATGTGGGAGAGTGTCAGTGTGGTGTATTTGGGGTATTTAGTGGGCCTGTTATTATTACATGTAATTATTGAAAATATCAATTTTGTTTAAAACATAAACTTTGTGTTTGCATGATTTCATATGCAGGAAATGATTGCACATACGTTTGTCACTGATAAATTTTAGTACAGGGAAGAAACAAAAAAACTGAAGTCCACACACAAAAAAACATTGTTTGGCTAGGTACATCATGTAAACAGTTGGACATATTTTTTGTAGCCAAAACAACTGTAGTTACAGACTTCCACATTAATATCACAGGTTAGTCATTTTAATAGAAAATACGAAAAAAACTATTGTAGTGTAAATGAGGAAATGGGACTTTACCCATTTGATGTCATTTCTGTGTATCTAGATTTAATCATGATTATGTGCAAGATAGGGTCAAAGGTCGTAGGAAATTGCATCCTATTTTACAATTTCAAAACCAAGCTTTCACCCAAGATTAAACTTGTGACTACACCACCTACAGATGTACATTGTGCAATGCTTCCAATCAAAGTATGAATAACAAACTACTACAACATATTGATACATTACCAAAATCGGTCTGTGTCATTGTACAGAATGTAGTAGTGTCAGATCAAAGATGTGCCGGAATAGTGCATACCATTATTGATAACTTCAGTTAAATTTCAAATTTGGTGCCTCTTACCCAAAGTCTGTTGTCTAATACCATCACCCAGTACATCTAGCCATGATATCGACCAATAGACAGGGTTTACATGTATTTGCAACAATGAATACTGCATGCCCATTCAGCTGCATTATCAAAGTAAACTGTTATTCAACTTTGCTGCTGAGTAGACAATGATGTGACTACTATTAGCTATGTCAATGCATCAGGGCAAGTTCAGTAATGTTGCAGGTCTTCATCGTTCATACTTTGATTGGAAGTTCTGTAAAGATCGGATCACACACAGCCTTATTTGACATCTGACCAAATAAAAAAAATCCTCATTTCCTGCCATTCAGATTATCTGACCCTACCTAGTTTTTCCCTTCCAACTTCAGTTGTAAGAAAAAATGCCATGAAAATAACATAAAAATAAGAAAAAAAAAGGGTTAAAATATTGTTTGAACAATATCAATTCTCATACATTGTCTGAAAACAAAGACAACAAAGAGTTCTGTTAGTTTTATGTTGGCCATGCATTAGAAGTATGTCATGGAAATATTTTATAGTAAATTTACAAACAAGTTAGAAGATGAACAGATGTAAAAATTTGTTTAATAGTTGAAGTGTGTCAAGAAGCATTTAAATTTTGGAATGATTAGAGAGACTTTCTCTAGATTGTTAAGTGTGTTTTTCCACAAATTTTGCAGCAGTCAGACATTTTATTTTTTGACTTACTATGATAACCTCTAACCTGTAAGTAAGTACTCCTAAATGTTATTTTGCAGCTAGAAATCAATATAATGACTTAATGTTTGTACATTGTTTTGTGTCTTTTGTTGAAGTGTGACAAATGCACAAATTCAAGTAGTTTGGGAATTTGATATCAGATCTTGTTTCAAATTTGTGCTTACTCATAATGACACTAGTAACCTCTTTATGTACACATACGTAATTACACAAAACATTGGTACCAGCAAAACTAAATGAATTGTATCCTGGCTTATTCAACGCCTGATATTGTGATGGTAACACTGTGACCTCCCTCAAAATAATGGTATATTCTGTCATATTTGCATATAAGGCAAAGAATATTTTGTGAATTTTTTTTCAGCAAAACACTTTCGGGACATATACCGTAGTCTCATAGGGATACCCATGTGATTTCTACATAACATTTTTTAAAAATAATCAATTATTTTGAAATAATATTTTTGTATTATGTTAATCCACTATCTAGTAATAATGTGATATACATGCTTCTCCTTTTCCTATTACATGTACACACAATGGTGAGATTACACATATTTTGACTTTTCTAACATTTTCCAATTTTTCAAAATTTAACAGGTTTATGGACACGAGTGATAGTAATTAATACCAGTGTGTACTCTTTGCATTCATTGTAACAGGTATGGCCACAAGTTTTGCCAGTCAAAGAGAGCCTTTAATACAGGTTTCACCTGATCCAGAGCGTGGTAGTAACCATTCAAATAACTCCATCTCAGAGTTTGCAGTCATGAAGAATGAAATCAAGGATTATTTCAGGAAATCCTGTACATTGAAGAGTTGGAGGAGGAAGCTTCCCATTACGTTATGGTTACCCAAGTATAAACCTGGCTATTTACTCAATGATTTTGTGGCTGGTCTCACCGTTGGACTGACTGTCATTCCGCAAGGCTTAGCATATGCAACTGTAGCTAAACTTCCATTACAGGTGAGACTGAGGGAAAGGATGTGTATGCACTGCCTTACTGTGCATGTGGTTATGTGTATACATGTATGTATGTGTGTGTATGCACACTTGCAGAGCACTTCATTCAAATTGTCAGAGTACGTAACACATTTGCAAAAACTGCATGCATGCAAGAAACTTTAGTCATTCAATCTTACTAACTTAAAGTATAACTTGTGCAGTGTCTTACAATGTTTCTGCATGACTGTATCAAACAGAGAGTGAACACTAACCTGCAATGAGCTGTAAGTACAGTGTAAGCTATACATATTGAGTTATTCACAGTATCCTAATCATATACATTGTCTTGTTTTATTTTCACAGTATGGTCTCTATTCAGCTTTCATGGGTTGTTTTGTGTATTGCTTTCTTGGTACAGCTAAAGACATTACACTGGGTCCCACTGCCATCATGTCCTTGATGGTCAGTCAGTTTGGAGGACCTGTGGACAGCCATGGTTATCATGACCCAATGTATGCTATTTTACTTACGTTTATATGTGGATGTATACAACTTGGAATGGGACTTGTACATCTAGGTAAGATCATTTATTACATCAGTTTTCTTTGATTGTTATGTATGTATGTTTACATCAATCTAAATTTTGTCTTCTGTTTAGTGACATATCTTTAATTACACATATTATGTGCCTGCTTTAATGCTGCACTAGCTCAACTGGAAAGTTTTGAAACTTTTGGCTATCATGACTTACATGTACTCATAATATTTTACTCCGTCGTCGGAATCGATCAACTGTCCTTTCGTAGATAATTTCAACTGCCTGGTCCTATGCTGACGAGGCGGACCTGGATTGAGTTCAATGTCACCAGCTTGAAATAAGAGATTGCGAACATGCGGTGTCATTGTAGCTACACGAAATTCCTTAGTTGCGAAGTATGTGCGTTTGAAAGTCAAGGTGTTCATTACGTAATTAGTTTGAAAAGTTGCCACGTTTGCAAAGGATATATCCACAACCGTTTCCAAATTCTCGAAAGATATTCTTCCACTTACTTCTAGCCAAGAAGATAGCTGATTTTTAGACTGTAGTACTAACCAGGTTCCTGTACACATTATCCATATAACGAAAATACAACAGTAAAGTCGAAAGAAGACTTCTTCAGTAGGTGACCAGACTGAATACGGCGTGTAGCGGCTCGTCGACACCGACCTCCAACTTGTCGGATGATAAAAACTTCCAATTTGTGCTCTCCAAATCTCCACACCAACTCCCATCGTGAAATATAGCTTATTTATCTGTCAATAATGTATTTTAACTCGGAACTACTAGTAATGCACACTCCAAAATCGAAAAAATCTTTGCTTGACTCAGAGCGCCGTCAAAACGCTGCCTACTGTTTGCCGATGGCGCCCGACATGCACTCATTCCCGATAAATACAGTAACTTTCTAACTAGAGAGAAATGTTTTTTCTTACTGTCTTGTAAGAATAATACTGTTCAATTTAAACTAGCACTATTTATACATAAGTCTTTTAAATGCCGTCAAGAATTTGTAGCCACTCTGTAACTCTTTCACTCTCTGTATCTTGTTTTGTATATTTTGTTGTGCGATGGGCTAAGGCTTTAGCATATTTGCAATAAACTTAATGATGGATCTATTCAGATAATATTTTACATCCAAAACCAGTAGAGTCTAGTTCATATACAATATGCGTTACAATTACTACGATCATCTCTACTTACTACGTCTTGTCAAAGACGTTACTCTGACACAGAAATGTGTGCCACCCCAACAGCGTTCACAAAACGTGATGACATTATCACGTTCCCGTGTGATTTTAGTTTAGAAGAGCCATTATTGAATGTCAATGAACAATTGTCTGAAGGAAGTATAAAACCAATTACAACTGACTGTTCAATTTGTGATAGACTACTACTGACATGAATTTTGTGTAGCAGTACACATAATATGGTACACCCTGAACAGTATTGAATTATCTATGGATATAAACACATTTGTGTAGCAGTACACATAATATGGTACAATAAATCTAATCAAATTAATTATTGGGGACGCACCTAAAAATCAGCACCCAAATGGAATTATAACAATTTCAACTTGTTACTTCACATCTTCTGGATAAAATTGACCTCAAATTAACATGTACAATATCTAATTAGTAATATTTTAGCAGTTACTAGTGACTTTGATTGGTTGTATGATCAACAGAGTAATAATACTCTAGTTACAGCTGGGGCAGTCTTAAAGCTAATATTTAGGTTAGACTTCAAAGTCTAATATTTTATACATCATGTACCACTAATAAATTTTCCTGTCACCACAACAATAATACTATTCATTATTTTACATGATAAGACTTGATTACAAACATTGTGCAGGTACTATGACATAATTTATGTACATTTTGTGTTTCAGAATAAAATTGACAGAATTGTTATTTGTGGGTCAGTTGACTTTTTCAAAAAGGTACAAAAATAGTTTCACAATGTGCAGTGTTTTTACTAAGGGCTGGGAACCCCATTAACAGGAAGGGGAAAATCTGGTAAAACTGGTATAGTTTCCCGTATATGATACCATAATATTGGCAAGGAACCCAGGTAAAATGACAGGGGAATTCAGGTAGATATTACCTACCTATTGCCATTTACAAACACATTGATATGAACCTTGTTCCCTCTAAGCCAATTTGACATGCCACTGACACATATCAGTAACACACCTAAATTCTAACGTTCCCCTATCACTTAGTTACCACAAGAAAAACTAGTTTTTAGCATTTTGACTCACAACACAAAATGTTACCTTTCATTAGAGGACACACTGTGTATAAACCACACACAGTCTTTGTTTGGCTCTAGGCCAAATGAAAAGTATAGTGTTTATTTCCGATAACCCAACTGACCCTAGTTTAAGCCCCCTCGTTTCCCTTTTTTTTTGCAAATAAACAAATACATAAAATAGTAACAAATTACTTCTATTTCTGTGTACACCTTCATGCCTTTGCCTCGTCTGTGGTCAATTTTTGGAAAAATCGTATTCCAGAGAGAAACCAGATAGCGTGCACACATGAAATGTTACTTTTTATCTCACCATGAACACAAATAAATAGTATTGTATTTGAATCTTGCGTGTTTCATCCAAACTTGATGTCAATCTGTGTTCACAGCCAGATGAAATGTCTTAAATTTTCATATGCCTGCGCACTATTAGTGTCTGTATTATGTTTGATGTCATTTGTACCAAAAACCTCATGTGAAATGTAAAAAGCCTCTTGCTGCCCAATTGAAATTCTATATAGCCACTCTGGTTTGGTAGTAATATTTCCTAATAAATTTATGATATATATTTTGTCAGCAATTTTCTTGTCTTAGGCCTAAAGGAAATTGTTTGGTTCCAGTTATCTGACCCCACCTACATTTTTGTGCCAACCCTAAACTTTTACATATTCAAGAAAAAAAATGAAGTCATGAAAATTGTGAAGTCTTGCAAGAAATAGTGGAAACTGACGTCAACTTTAAAAAGACAATATAAAACTGCTCTTCCAATCTGTACTGGGTGTACATCTGATGAGAAGAAACCAATAACGCAGATACCATATGGAAAATTACGGAAAACATAACTACCTGAACTAGACACTCACACATGGTAAAAACAAAGTAAACAATTGAATAAAAAATCTACCTACCCCACCTATTCAAAAATTGAGCGTAATCGGAACCACAAAATTTCTATTTTTGGCCTTATATATAAGCCAGAAGCTGAATGCTGATGCCATTTCCTACAACACCAAATTCAAGGTCACTGAAAGTTATCTTAAACTTACAGACATAACAATCAACAAGTCATGGCCATATACTAGTATCATTGATGAAAGGCTAAAGTCTTTCTCTCTCAATAAAGATTTTATTTATCTTTAAACCGATAACTTATTTGTGTCAAGGTTTGGATTTGTTTAGTCATTTCAGCGTGACACCTTGCCCTTTTAGGTGAAAACCAACTAGTATGAACAGTAGTCTACTGTATGGTAATAGTGTTTTTTAGATAATTCCATAATGTTTCTTTTTTATTTATTACAGGGTTTCTGGTGAATTTCATCTCATATCCAGTAATTTCTGGATTTACTACTGCTGCCGCTATCACTATTGGGTTTGGTCAAGTGAAACATATACTTGGTTTGAGTTACCATGCCGACGCTTTTATCCAGGATATAGAAGAAATTATCAAAAATATCACAGATACAAAGTAAGTCAGATTAAAATATCACAGATACAAAGTAAGTCAGATTAAAATATCACAGATGCAAAGTAAGTCAGATCAAAATATCACAGATACAGAGTCAGATTAAAATATCACAGATACAAAGTAAAATATCGCAGATACAAAATAAGTCAGATCAAAATATCACAGATACAAAGTAAGTCATCAAAATATCACAGATACAAAGTAAGTCAAATCAAAATATCACAGATACAAAGTAAAATATCACAGATACAAAGTAAGTCAGATTAAAATATCACAGATACAAAGTAAGTCATCAAAATATCACAGATACAAAGTCAGTCAGATCAAAATATCACATACAAAGTAAGTCAGATTAAAATATCACAGATGAAAAGTAAGTCAGATTAAAATATCACAGATACAAAGTAAAATATCACAGATACAAAATAAGTCAGATCAAAATATCACAGATACAAAGTAAGTCAGATCAAAATATCACCATAAGGATATATAAGGATATAATAATAATATCATATGTGCAGTAAGAATATTTTAGACCAAGGATGTAGTACTCAGTAGTAATGTAAAAGTTAGCATAAGGCCCCATCTACACTATACTGTTTTCAAATGAATACGCAACTATTTTGTCAGTCGGTCGATTTAAAGAGAATCATCTTCTTCATGTTTCTCTGCCTCTCCTTTTCCTCCTCTCAATCTGCTATTTACTGGATTCGTGGTAACAAGTCCTTTCCCAGCTTCTCTACACAATTCACATGTTCTCATCCCCCCCCCCCCTCCCAACTCTTAATAACTCATAACTCATAACTCTTAATAACCATCATTAAAGAAATGCTCTGTTTTTGAACATGCAAGTGCCATCGCCGCTGCCACCATCTTAAATGTAGATGATGTCAACAATCCAGACTCTTACTTATTCTTGCCAGAGAGGGCACTGTTCCACAACATATTAAGGGCTGGAGAAAAATAAAAATTTGGTTTTGATTTCAGAACTGAAAATTTGGGTCGGTCGAGTAATGGGATACAGAAAAAAAAATAGTGTCACCCTGAACAAGATTTCATCATGAACTCCAATTAAATTCATGTTTATAGTCTCAAGCTTAGCTAGTGAATAGTCTACAAGTGAAGTAAAGGATCTATGTTCATGGCCACTGTGAATCAGTGTGAGTTTATGTAGTTATAAGTGTAACATTTCTCTTTTTTACAGTCTCTGGGATTTATTGATGGCGGCTTGCTGTTTCTTATTTCTTATTCTTCTAAAGGTATGAATCAAAATATTAGTTTTAAAACACACAGACTTCAGCTATTTTTAGTAATAATTACTATATCTGTATGATTTCCTATGAAACTCACGTCCACACTTTGACATCAATATGTGATAATTTTTATTTTGTTCCTGTTTATTAAAAGTGGGATTCATTAATTTTCATACTTCTGTACAAATTTTAAAAAGATGAAATATGGCTGATGAGATTTTACAAGCAATTTGCTTATGTTTTTTTAAAAAAATGCTTTTGGTAGCTGTAAAAATACTGTGAAATAATATGTGGCTATAATCTTCTCCAGCTGATACCATTGTGACAGAAGTTATAACTTTATGTTTATTGATATTGTATACATAATGTATTCAAGTAGTAATCCTGTACCACTGTTACAGACTACATTCACCATTCTACTTTTTTTATGCATTGAAATCATTCAAATGTATTACATTTGTCGATGGATAATACATTGCAGCTACTTGACAGGCACGTTTCCATTCTATAATTTTTACATATTTGCAGTGTTTATGTAAAAATGGAGATATGAAAATAGACATATATACATTGTAAAACCTTAGGAATACTAGTATTCATATAGAAATTTGAATCATGTAGATTATTTGAAGATGATTGTTGAAATTATTATATCAGTTTATTTATGATCAAATAAATTCTAGTTTCATACTACTTTTGTTCAAACTGGAGCTTTCATGCAAATAGTTCTTTTTAATTTTTTAAATTTTTGATAGTTTATAGCAGATCTGACCTTACTTTTCGTAGTTAAAATTTAGGTTTCAATTGGTCAGATTTATGACAACACTGACACTTTTAAAACAATTTCTTTGGAAATATTAATAAAACAAGGCTGAAAACCTGTACAAGAGTAGTGATAAATACATTTGTGTTAGGAGTGTTGTCATGTTTGAAAATATTTAAAAGATTCACAGTTCCTACCTTTTGATGAAATCGATCAGCTGATTTCAGACATTGATCTTTTTAATAGAAGCCATGTATTTACATTAACATACATGAGATGTGCTGTTTATGCATAGCTACATGTCATTTTGCTGTTATTTTATGTTGTAACTGTATTGATTTTTCCCAGTGGTTTATACATGTAGTGTCTGTGTCTGTATGTCTGTCTATGTCTGTGTCTGTGTCTGTCTCTGTCTCTGTGTTTGTCGGTGTATGTGTCTGTATGCATGTGTGTCTGTCTATGTCTGTCTGTGTCTGTCTCTGTCTGTCTGTCTGTCTGTCTGTCTGTCTGTCTGTGTCTGTCTGTGTGTCTGTGTCTGTATACATATGTGTCTGTGTCTATGTCTGTTTGTGTATGTTTGAATATATGTTTCCATTTTACTTTGTTTTGGAACCTGTAAATGGGACTAGTTCCCATAGGTATTCCTAATAGATAAAATTAAAAATTAAAAAATTAAATTCCTGTAAGTTCATCATAAAAGATAAATAAGTGTCAAAATATGGTAGCCTCTCATGAAAGTGTTTGTTTTTCAGTACATGAAAACTTCTGTCACTAATATGGAGGAAGCTGCCATTAATGAACAACAAGCCATACCTGTATGGAAGAATATGATATGGAAAGTACTGTGGTTGATAGGAACAGGTGGGTGCCTTCCTATTGGTCATTTAAAAACTGCTGTTTAAGACCCCCACAAAATTGGTTCTAGTCAGGACACTTTGTCTAAAATGGTGTGACGACGTGATTTTTTTTTTTTATATTGTCAACAAACCTGTCACTCAGTCTACTATTTATGGCATTTACTGTTCTTTTTATTTAGTACTTTACAGCAAGTATGTATGTGGAGCAGATGTCATTTGCTTGTTCATGATTTGCTCTGCAGTTGTCACTGAACCCCTGAATCTGCAGACTGCATGGCCTGGACAAACACATAAAAAAGAAAAAAAAGACGCGAGGGTATTTAAGTGATGTGCATGCCGACCAGAAACAATTCTTTTCTTTTTTCTTTTTTCTTTTTTGGTGTAATGAAGGATATGAATCTTACTTTTGAATTAGTTAGTAGACATTTCAGAATGTGGTTTTTTTTTTCATGTCAAAAAGCTAGTCTCTTATTTGTAAGCGTGTTTGGAGTCAATATCTTTATTTTTAACAAAATTACAAAACAATTTCTACAATAAAGTAGCCTAGCCAATATTTATGTTAAATGTATTCATTAATTGCTCTTTATTGTTGTTGACATAAATATGCAAATTAAAAGCCTCTTCGCTATGCTAAATACTCGTCAATCATAATTGACAAAGAAAATGACTAGTAGCTCTGAAGTCAGTGTTGCTGCCAATCCCAAAATTTATAGAGGGATGTTTTGATGTGACTAGTTGACCCTCATCAGGCTAATTCAATAACAGTATCGAATTGAACTTTTGTTCCAAACACAAACTTTGAAATTGTACCTGAAATTTTTGACTACACACTTCAGTCTTTGTCAACAGACTGACCCACTATTCAGTACACTTGACCTTATAGACACGTGAGCCTAATATGGGGGGGGGGGGGGGGGGGGGGTGCTTAAAAGTTTGTGTTTCAAGTTTGTATTTGGAAAAAAAGTTCAGTTCGATAGTGTGGTTTACCAACACTGATGAATTTACATTTGAAGATAAATCAATAATAATATGAATGTAAATCAAAGTATCTACAAAAAGCCTGACAAAGAAGGAGGGAATACAAATCCAGATATGCCCATTTTGAATTTGACAGTCATATATTTTCACCACTAGGAAACTTTTCATTTTTGCAGTCTTCAGCTAGTTCTCAAAAAACTAACTTTCACAAATTACCAGACTGGTACATTGCGTTTATATGAAATGCCATTTTAGTTGCTACTTATTTTTTCCTTTTTCGTTTTCCAGCAAAATAAGCAAAAATAAGTCTTTAACATTAATTTCCATGTCTACAGTATTACAGCATACATGTAACCATGGTTTTGTAAGAAAACTCATGAATAAAGTCTTAGACCTAGTGACATTTTACTGTAGACAATTGTCTATTTGCCATCAACCTTAAAAGTACAATAAATATTTATAACATCTTTTTTTCCTTTCTAGCCAAAAATGCTGTTGTTGTAATCACTGCTGCTGTAGTAGCATGGTCTTTGGTAGTATCAAATAACGGTACATTGACTGATCCATTTACACTGGTTGGAACAATTCCTGCCGGCCTACCTTCGTTCAAACCTCCAGTATTTACTGATACTAGTAAAAATATTACATCAAGTAACACTATATCAGTAAGTTTTACAATTTATTATCAAACAAAAATAATTTTTTTGAGAGCAAATATAGTCCAAACATCTTAATTTCTATCTAAAATACCATTCTGATTAAAATCAAATGTAGTATACTCGGTGCGATTTCTTTTTAGCTCTTACATTTCTTGTTGTTTGTTCTTTTGTGAGTGCCCGTTACATACACAGTACCATAAGTTTTCTCGAACCCAGTCGTGTACTTACAAGCAGCCAATCAGAATCCGTCTTACAATATAACACTCAATGTTTGAAATTGAAAGAAAGAGAACCACCAAACAATAACGATAACATCGTTGTCTGCACTCTTAGCTCGAGCTCTTTTTGAACAGAGCACTCTGAAGTACTGTACCCATATATTTCGGCACATTACATGTTCTCATTCGTTGAGAAAATTCACTCTGGGCTCTCATGTGGCTCAGGAAAACCTATTGTATTGTGTCAGATGAATGCAACGGGCACTCACAAAAGAAAAACGACAGTAAACGTAAGAGCTGAAAAGAAATCATGCTGAGTACACCATTACATCAGATTTTATTCAGATTGACCTAAGCCAGCTTCTCCAAGTATGTTTACCATTTCAAAATGGACGTATCTCTGAAATGTAGCAAAAATTATTTAAGTAATTCTAATAATGAAAGACGCCTGAGCAATTAAAGCACCAGATTATGAATTATATAGGTTTACTGAAATTAAACTATTCTGCTTTTTTTAGGAAATATTAATGTAATGTGTGTCACTCAGACTCTGTGTGACTGTGTGCACAATCTTGGTAGAAGCTTTTATTTGAGATATTTTATAAAAATGTATAATAATTCCACTTTCAAAAAATGGAAACTCTGCGCACTGTGATTGTAATATTCAAATGAAAAATACTTTTTTGAAAAGAGATAATCATGAGATTACCATGACAACATCACACTTTTTACATTTTTGTTATTCTTCATTTTAATACTGCAAATACCCTTTATCCTGACAGATAGTTTTTGAGAATTGTATTGTTTTGTTCTATTTTTAGGAACTGAATGTTGGTATTATAATTGTGCCTCTTGTAGGATTTTTAGAAAGCATAGCCATTGGGAAAGCCTTTGGTAAGAATTCTTTTTTAATCAATTTTGATATTTTATCAATTAATTTTATACTCCAATAGCCGTAATTACAAGCTTTCCTGTGAAATTCAGTCAACTGGAGGGCATTTATATCAATTAATGAACAATTAGGTATTCACCTGGTATATATAGAAAATAACAGCAATAGACCATTCCAGACTGCAAACAGGAAATTGAGAATACAGCGCCCTCACTCAAATTGGGGATATCGTCACCTCATAGTACCCTGTTTCTTAAGAGTTTTGTCCCTTTGTATTCTGTAGAAACGTAGATCAGGGATGTTTTTTGTATTGTTCAGATATCGAGAAAAGCAGTAGTGCTCTATGATTAACTGAGTAACCTATACCATGTATACCCCCAAGGTACACATAGACAGGAAGTAGAGTGCCACCATGGCAAAATTATAGTCGCCGTATCATTCAAATAAAAAATAACGATTTGGACTAATATTTCCAGACAAGGTAACTACTAAGTGTGTGCAGCCTGGTGTTTACTGCTGATATTATCTCTAAGTTTTAGTGTAACTTCAACAATGTCTGTCAATGTTGCAGCAAATGTAGAGACAAAGTTGGAAACCAGTACTAGTAATCTAACAATATCTATGTAAACATTGTCAAATCAGCTGTAACTCATGTGTTCATTCACTCAATACATTTAGTATTAATTTGACTATTGTCAGATATGGATATTTTGGATTCCATATATATCAATGCAATTGCTTTATGAAAGTAACCTTTATTATCGTTTGGAGTCCAAAAGTTGCCTCCCAAGACACAGCTGATAATTTTTTGATTATTTTTTTATTTTTCCAGCACGTCAAAATAATTATAAGATTGATACCAACCAAGAACTCATAGCACTCGGTAAGCATACTTTATAACTTACAATAATTGGTTACATCTATATGTTTGTCCACCTGTTTCTCTGTCCAAATGTCTCTCTGTTCATAATGTCTGTCCATCCATCCATCCGTCTGTCTGTCTGTCTGTCTGTCTGTCTGTCTGTCCATCGTCTGTCTTTGTTTCTCTCTCCATGTCTGTCCATCTGTCTGTCTTTCTCTCTGTCCAAATGTCTGT
This sequence comes from Glandiceps talaboti, assembly GCF_964340395.1. Lineage (NCBI taxonomy): Eukaryota > Metazoa > Hemichordata > Enteropneusta > Spengelidae > Glandiceps > Glandiceps talaboti. The sequence continues at coordinate 23,549,578 of NC_135553.1, forward strand.
CTGTCTGTCTTTCTCTCTGTCCATAATGTCTGTCCACCTGTCTCTCTGTCTCTGTCTCTCTTTCCATGTCTGTCCATCTGTCTCTCTGTCTGTCCCTTCATATTTCTGTCTGCCTGTCTCACCTGTCTGTCTGTCTGTCTGTCTTTTCTTGTCCAGCCATATTTTTGACATGCACAAGTTTGTTAGTAAGTGCATGGTTATGTTTATGTATGGTATATTTGACATGGATACAACAGAAAGTCTTTCCTACAAAAATGTAGAAATTGTAATTTAATATAGCGATTTATCTTATATCTTAAAGCACCATTCATGATGATGTGTTTGTAAGTGAGTATTAAAATAAGTACCCGACTTGAGCTTGTCCACTTATTACTATATTTTTCAGGTAGTGCAAATGTCTTAGGTTCCTTTGTATCATCCTATCCAGTAACTGGTAGTTTTTCACGGTAAGTGTATGTCTTCTTCAAATTAAAATGATATGTGAAATCAGTGTTTTTGTTACGGGTGGTATTAAGGCAAGTAAGATCTAGCTGAGTTCACCTGTGATTTGACCAGGGTTCCCTACCAGTGTTTTTTTTTAAAGAGTGGTAAGTAGGTAAAATATACCTGCGTTCCCCAGTCATTTTACCAGGGTTTCCTACCAGAGGTTTTTGTTAAGGGTGGTAAGTTAGGTAAAATATATGCATGTTCCCAAGTCATTTTACAAGACTTCTCTGCCAGTGTTTTCGTTTAGGGTGGTAAGTAGGTAAAATCCAGCCAAGTTCACCAGTTGTTTTACCAGGGTTCACTACCAGTGTTTTTGTTAAACTTTAAGGGTGGTGAGTAGGTAAAATATATGTGAGTTCCCCAGTCATTTTACCAGGGTTTCCCACCATGTATTTGAAACTGTGCCAGTATTATCAGATTTGTTCCTTTCTATTACCAGGGTTCACAGACTTAGCAAAAACACTGAAACTTCAATTTTACACCTTGTGACTCTACATAATGAATCTACAACTTATGAGCTGTAAGCTGTTAATATCGTCTTTGTTTACCATTCAGTACATTCTCACTATAGATTTTTTAATAAATGTCTATTAAACATGAAAAAAAGGTATAATTATTCTTCCCCAAATTTTTGTTCAATTTTTTTTTTTTAACTTTGACAGGACTGCTGTGAATTCCCAGAGTGGTGTCAAGACACCGTTGGGTGGCGTATTTACGGGCATTTTAATTATTCTGGCTCTTGTTGTACTGACGCCAGCATTCCAATTCATTCCACAAGCTTCCTTAGCTGCTGTTATTATCGTTGCTGTGTCGCAAATGGTAGACTTTGGTATCTTGAAGAAACTATGGAAAATTAGTAGTAAGTGAAACGTATACTCACAATTTGAGCTGACTTTTTAAGTTTTTGGGTGCTATTCAAGAATAAATTTATTCCATTTCAAATTATATGGTTAACATCAAATATGATAGACATGGGTAAAGTCAATTTCACACAGGAATTTATAAACAGAAAGTTTATCTTTTCAACTAGGAAAGAAAGACTATGAATTAGAAATTTTCAGTATATATTTTTTTAATGATTTCATGAACTTTCAGAAAAAAAACTAGAAAGATAACTTCTTCCTTGGATATCAAATGTTTACAAATATTCAAATGAACCTCATTGTTGTATCTTTGAATTTGATAACACTTACATTTTATAAGTCAGAAAAAGTGGGTATATCTTTTGAAATTTTTGCAAAAGTAAAATTTTGAGGTGTGTTCTTCTGTGATGTGCGATGAAGTATCTTCATGTAGATAAAGATTCAAACCATTTTGTACACAATAGAGAGGTTTAGATGCAGGTATGTGTGTTCTAAAAGTGTAGCTTCATAGCCACGTGATTTGAAGGCTATCCACCTGTACTGTAGGAAACGTTGCTACCTCAAAAGGACAGTCTACACATAACTAAATATGTGTTAAATTTGTGTCATTTTTCTTCTATTAAATATCATCATTTTTTATGTTAAAATTTGAAAATGTTACGGTAAAGTGAATGTTGGTTTTTTTCCTTTGGGTACTTGCGTGAACGATGTTTAAAGTACAGATGAGTTTGGCAAACAAAGTTATGTGTTTGGCCTTCTGAATAGAAGATGTCAACTAATGCGTGCACATTCCACTGTCTTTCAAGTTTGGTTTCTGAGCACATAACTAAACACAACAACTCTATACGCATCATTACGTGTACGTCTGCACAATCATGCTACCATACGTGTACGCATTCTAACGTGTATCTATATTTCTCTAATGACATTTTACTACTGACATTGCATTAGTTGTCCAGATATGTATCATGCCGTTCTGTTATCAGAAACCACTTCAAAAGGACATCTACGCTGTCAGAAACCACTTCCAATAAAGAGAAGCCTGACTAAGGCTAAACGACAGTCAATCTAACATTGTATGTTCCTCTATTCATTTCAGAATTGGATCTTCTACCATGGTTTGCAACTGTAGTATTATCACTAGTATTAGGCATAGAAATAGGAATTATATGTGGTATAGGGATAGATTTACTAGCCATACTTTACAGAGCTGCAAGACCCAAAATACAGGTCAGTATAAATCCTACTTGAATGACAGTAGACGCAATGAAAGTAACTGAATATGTTTTGGGCCATAGCCTCATTCCCAGATCAAGATGGCCGACTGTCAGTCGTCTAAGTACTAGTATCTGATATTTTAGTGCACTGTTGTTTGATGAAATTAACCTTTGTTTAAATTTCTACATTGTAAATGAAATTATATGAAGAGATAGTAACTGAATCTTTGATGGTTTTCATCATTTTAGTTTTTAACAAAATCTTGACAAATAATCATTTTCATTTTAACTAGACATTTTAAAGTCATTCATTTTGTAGTCCAAGACTTACAACAGTTTGCCAAATAGTATGAACACTTTACTGAGACACACACATTATTTATGAGTGAGACAACATTAGAAGTACTTGAATATGAGAGATTTTTATCAAAGCTGACCAGTCATCCCCATGAGTGACACCCACTGAGTGACACAATAGCAGCACATACACAGTCGGGTACTAAGACATACACAGAGCAACTGAAATTTAGATGAAGACATACAACTTTACCCAACATCTACATCTGTGTATATCTTAGTACCTGACTGTGTGTATGCTGCTATTGTGTCACTCAGTGGGGATGACTGGTCAGCTGTGCTAAAGATCTCATATCCAATTAGTACTTCCAATGTTGTCTCGCTCATTAAAAAAGTATCTGTCCCCAGCAAAGTGTTCATAGTATTTGAAAAACTGTCGAAAACTGATTTACAGATTGAATAATGAAATACTACTCACTTTCTAGTCACGTAATATTATACCAGTATTACAGGCTATAAACAGATGTGACACAAACCATCATCTTTTATTATGATTTTAGCTGCCACCTTTCATGACTGACGTATTTGCATTTCTTAATCCGTTGTCAATCTTTTGGACTGTGATAAATAACGTGCTGAAAATGCTCAGGATATGTTTTTATTCACTGGCAACCATTTCATGTGTTTTTATTGTTCCCAGGCTGTTACCAGGGAAATCTTAGTAATTAAGCTATCCCATGGTATCCAATACCCTTCAGTCGACCATATAATGTCAGCTGTTGTAGAGTATGGACTTGAGGAGTATGATAATCAACTTATAGAGCCCCCTAAGGCAGTCATAATAGATTGCTCTCATGTCTTTACAGTAGACTACACCACAGTACAGGTACGGTATTTTTGCTAGGATTTCAAAATTAGAAACAGAGTGAAGAATCTTTAAATAAAAATTCAATCTGCATATTTGGATAGAAATTGGTAGAAAACCTTGACAGGAAGTGTAACAGAAAGGTCATTAGATGTCAACATACTTCTCCAATATTGGCTAAAATTTCTAATTACATTTTTTTATAAGATAAAGAATGAATATTAAGTAATTTAATAGTTGTACATGAAAAAGTAGTCCGGATGCCAAAGTGGTCTCTAACTAATCCACGTCTGGTCAAAGGCCCTCTATCAGCACAAAAAAGTTGTTCATCCAATCAGTGAACCCCAACTGCTATAGTGACGTAAATAGTGTATAAGTAGAATCCTTAGGTGAAAAATATACCATATTTGGACATTACTTTTAACTGCCCTAATAAACCCTACCTTTATGAGGGGCTGTGTTATTGGTTAGAATTTTATGATTGATTACCAAAGACGTGATGTACAAAAAGTACATATTGCTTGCAAACAGATTCTCCATTTGGTAGTCTACTTTCATAGGCTTACAGGATACCTTCACTGACTCCAAATGTGTTTTCAGATAAACTTATTTCAAACATCTTTCTCAAATGCATTGTCCTAACCTGATGATATATTTTATTTGTTTATTTCAGGGAATGACTGAATTGATTTATGAATACAAGAAAGCTGATGTTAGACTTGTCTTTGCTGGCTTAGAGGTAAGTTAGACTTGTCTTTGCTGACTTAGAGGTAAGTTAGACTTGTCTTTGCTGGCTTAGAGGTAAGTTAGACTTGTCTTTGCTGGCTTAGAGGTAAGTTAGACTTATCTTTGCTGGCTTAGAGGTAAGTTAGACTTGTCTTTGCTGGCTTAGAGGTAATTTTGTGCCAAGTAAAGATATTGACTTTGCTATGCATCTTTTTATAAGGCAACTGTAGAACGTTATATACTGATTGCTAAATATATCAACTTTTTTTTGCAACTTTTTATTTGGCAACTATTAAACTTGTCAACTGATTGCTAATATTCACCAACTGCAGTTAGTAACTTTTAATTTGGTAACTGTTGAACTTTATGAACTGACTGCTAATATATATCCATGACATCAACTGCATGTTGCAAACTTTTTATTTAACGATTGTTAAACCACAGGGAACAGGACAAATAATCAGTTTTGTTATGGCGATTTTCCGGATTTCTAATATTATTTTCTGTATATTTCAAATAAAGTTTCCTCTCACTGTTTTTTCTTACTATTTCCTATGTGATATCAATGTCTTATCGGAGCTTATCAGCTTTGCATTAATTAGTAGCTTACTAATTCAAGAACAAACTCACTAGTTATTTGCCCAATTAGCGCATTAAGCCGTGAGTGTAAACATTCCCTGATCCCACTAATGGTGGTAATAATCCATGTTACCACCATTAGTCGGATCAGGGAATGTTTACACTCACGGCTTAATGTGCTAATTGGGCAAATAACTAGTGAGTTTGTTCTTGAATTAGTAAGCTACTAATTAATGCAAAGCTGATAAGCTCCGATAAGACATTGATATCACATAGGAAATAGTAAGAAAAAACAGTGAGAGGAAACTTTATTTGAAATATACAGAAAATAATATTAGAAATCCGGAAAATCGCCATAACAAAACTGATTATTTGTCCTGTTCCCTGTGGTTAAACTAATCAACTGATTGCTATGTGTGAGTTAATTATCATGTAGTCTTTTACCCAGTACTACATCAGTACCAATTTTAGACAGTAACCTTGAATGAAAGTCAGGTTCAATGTTAACGCTATACTTCTATTTTATTTGGACTTTTCACTTACAAACTCTTTTTTTTATCTCTAACAGCAATCAGTAAGTGAAGTTTTTCTAAGAGCTGATATTTCAGGATTCACATCGTATGGATCAGTAGATGATGCAATCAGTGCCTTAGTAGGTAAGTAACTTGTCAGATACAATAGGTATGTATACATTGATGGTGTCAATGGTAATGATGGAGTAATCACTTTCATCAGCTGGGCTTTATATGTATGTCATTTCTTAAGAAAAAAACTTTGTGTTTTGCAAGTTATGTTTTTAATGATATAGGACAGAAGTGGTGGGGTTTTTTTGGTGTGGTTATTCCTACTTGAATGAAGCTAATTCGAAATATGAAATTTAGAGGGGGATTTTTCACTTTGTTGCATCTTGCTAAATTCAAGGTGTAATATTCTTAACAAACTTAATTTTTTGTGTTAACTTTGAGAAGTTTGGTGATGAATTAGGAAATGATAGTGTTTTGATTTCTGTACCTTTTTGGTGTACTTTAGTGTAATCAATAACCAGATTCCACTGTCATGATTTTTTAGTTCTCACATTACATCTTCCTGCTCTCACATTACATTATACTGCAACATAGCAAATCAAATGTGTTATGTAATGCTAGCAATGCCGCCAAGGCCCTATGTAATAAAAATGTGGTTATGGTCGTAGTTAGACCTCTGTAACATTATCAACTATTGTAGCTCCTAGACAATTATTCTTACTGTTGCAATTTTGCCATATAGATTGTTGTGAATGTAATATATTCACGGTTTACGGGAATGATAATAAAGCTGTTGATACATGTTAGAATGTGTACTTCACACGAGAGCATGATCGTACAGGCGTACACATAAATGACGCATACATAGTTGTATTGAACTACTCGTTCAGAACTCAAACTTGAAAGACAGTGGAATGTGCATGCAGGTGTTGGCATCTTCTGTCCAGAAGACCAAAAACATGCTTTCCAGACTTACCAGTTACTTGTTATTTTAGACATTTTTCCTGAAAGTGATATCCAAAAATTACTTGACAGTCACCTTTCTGAACTTTGATATCAAAATTACAACATCTACTAGAAGAAAAATGACAAAAATGTAACACATATTTACAGTTACATGTAGACTGTCGTTTTGACATAGCAACGTTTGCTACAGAATGCATGGGTTGCCATTGTATATCGTGTGACTTTGATGTTACACATATAGAACACAATGTAAATACACGCATCTAAACTCTCAAATAATTGGTTCCAATAAGTTGTAACTGGTAACACATGGAAAGACAGTCCATTCAATTGATGAACATCAAAGTTGAGGAACGTGTCTTTTCTTTATTCACTGATGTTACTACCACTTTGGTGAAGAATAATTAAAAGTAAAAGAGAAGCATGCTGTATAGAATAAAGAGGAATTAAAATGTGTAGTTTTGCATGCCCAATATTAAAGTTGCTATAAACTGGTGATACCTTACAATGTTATGAAAGGTGTAAGTGAAGGTCAATGACAATTTTTGGTGGTGTAGGTGTAGGTACTTTGAACAGTTCATCTGAGACAGAGATTAAAACTTGTCTACAATCAGAGGGTCCAGAGTTATTAATAAGTGAAGACAATTGGAGAGATGATCCTATTGGTTTAGCTGTCTCCAAACTCACCAGCAACAACAAAATAAACGAGTAATTTTGAATCTTTGGAAGGATGACAGGATTGAGAGTTGAGGTTTGTAAGAGATTCTAATGGGTGATTTCAGGGTATCTCAATTGATCTTACATACATGTGTACTGAAAATGTATCGAGGGGGGTGATTTTTTGTGTCACCGTTGCCACCAATTTTATCATAGCTATTAGGCAAAAAAGTTTTATATATTTATCACTGCTGTATTCCGAATTCGTTGTCTTTATATATGTGTGTGATAACGATGTAGTGAGACACTCTCACCTTCAATCACAGCACTAGCACACAACACAACACAGAGTAAGTTGGGTAATATAGAGTTAGGGGAGAATTCGTTACCTTCACTAACTTCTCGGTAGCTGCCATTAGGCGATGATTGATGTTTGTCTGGTGTAGAACTTCTGTTCACAACTAAGCAAATTAAAAAAGGATAAAATTGATGTCATCTCCTGTAGTGTTGACCTTATTTGGATGATGATGATGGTCAGCTTGGATTCGATGATCAAATATTGATCAATACTATAGGGTTTATGACCGAAAGATCACTAGGAGATACACTAAACAAGAATATATGCAATAGATATCTCGATTCTTTATTGCATTGAATTATTAATTAAAAAGACGTTTACAAGTCAGAGATGCTGCACTATATATATGCCAAATAGAAGGTAATTAGTAGTAATCGGGGGAACCTAGTTCATAGCTAATGCCGAGTATTACATTGTTTCATTGACTAAGTTTCATTGAATTACAGCTAACTTAGAAAGCTAATTGCCTGCTAGACTGCTCCAGGTCTGCCCGTTTTACTTCAGAAATTCTCTCACCTGTATAGAAAATAGCTAATTGTATAGGCCTAACTAAAAATAATGTCCATTGCAACTAACTGCTACTGTCAATAATTTCATCAACTAACAATAGAAGTTATCAACATTGTAACATTACACTTCACAGTCACAATTTGTGGTTGCCGCCACATTTCAGTCATAACTAAAAGTTGTTTGACCTGTGAACTAGCACATACACAAGGCCTGACTTGGGGTCATAGCCAAGTTCAAAGAAGCATCAATCAATCAGTACATAAAATTGATGGCACCAAATCTAGGGGTAAATGAACTTTACTAAACTTTATACACCTAGAATTCAGAACCATTATTATAGCAATACATATAGTGGTAAATCTAGGTGGCTAAAGAGATCAGTTTTAATGGATCGATATGCTCATGTTTGTTTGTTGTTCTAAACTCAAGTAAATAACCAATGGCTAGCCTACAATAGCAGTGCATGTTTATACGTGTACACTAGTAATGTAAACAATTGAAGTACTGTAATAAAATATGAGGCATTTCATTACACATGTGTAAGTAACTGATAGATCTTTCCTATCATATTCTTTTGTTTGTTCCTGTGGTGGTCACTTTGAAATGCTGATATGTCAGCTACAAATTAAGTCCTATCATCTCAGATGCCTACTTGGGTTGCATGATTGAAGTGGGATACTCAAATATTTCATAATATCATTATAATATATATTTAGTTTCAACTGAACGTACAAAATTTTAATAAGCAGGTTTTAAGTGTGGTATTATTATCATTATTATTACTTGTGCTGTTAAAATACAATGTATGGTATTAGTTTGTTTCTACATTGGTTGGTTAGCTTCCTTCTGTATTTTCATTTATGTGTTTTATCAGTACAGCCTTTTTATTCATCATTTACTGGAAAGAACTTAGTCTCTGTGACATACTTCTGTATACTTCCTAGGTTATGAGAGAATTTTACATTGTAACATTTATGACTCACTCATCATATGATATCTACTTTATTGAATGGAATGTATTCCCTTCTCTTCTGTTCACTTATTGAAGAGGAGAAAACAATGTTTATTTCGTATATGTTTATTTTCTTGCAAAAAATTATAACTTCTCCAGGATTTTCTTGGTTTCTTTCATCTTAGGGCTAAAGAATTAGTGAGTTGTTATGTGGTTGGTGAATGTCAGGTTGGAGTGTCTTTAAACCTACCCCTCCAATCCACCTCTGTAGATTTCACCATACCAGTACCTCAATAAAGCTACAGCAATCACCATACATACTCTGATGACATGGAGTAAATATAAAATATATACAGCAATCACCATCAGAGTATTAATGCCATGTTTGATACAATTGTGATAATATATGACCAATTGTGGGATGGTGTGAAGTCTCATCTCATCTCTTTGCTTCTCATTCCCTTTGCTATCATCCCCTTCTCTTCCCTTCTCACCCCTCTCCTCGCCTATCCTCTCCTTCCCTTCCCTTTCCTTCACTTCCTGTCCCATCCCTCCCCCTCCTCTCCCCTACTCTCCTCTCCTCTACTCTCCTCTCCTCCCCTCCCCTCCCCTCCCGTCACCTCTCCTCTACTCTCCTCTCCTCCCTCCCCTCTCATCTACTCTCCTCTCCTCACCTCTCCTGTCCCCTCCCCTCCCCTCTCCTCACCTCACCTCTACTCTCCTCTCCTCTCCCCCCCTCCCCTCCCATCTCATCTACTCTCCTCTCCTCACCTCTCCCCTCCCCTCTCCTCACCTCTACTCTACTCTCCTCTCCTCTCCTCTCCTCCTCTCTCCTCACCTCTCCTCCCCTCCCCTCTCATCTACTCTCCTCACCTCTCCCCTCCCCTCCCCTCTCCTCACCTCTACTCTCCTCACCTCACCTCTCCTCCCCTCCCCTTTCTACTCTCCTCCCCTCCCCTCTCATCTACTCTCCTCTCCTCACCTCTCCCCTCCCCTCCCCTCTCCTCACCTCTACTCTACTCTACTCTACTCTCCTCTCCTCTCCTCTCCTCTCCTCCTCTCCCCCCCCCCCCTCCTCTCTTCTCTCCACTCCTACACAACCTTTGATCAGTGTTTCTTACCCACTGACTAAAATTTTCCATTTTTCTTCTACAGGTGAATTTGGTACACAAAACAATCCAAAGCAGAAACTACTGGAAAATTCTTCCGAAAACAGATTATACGGCTCAGACCATAGCACATGATGATTATATATGACCTAACAATAGACAATGTACAATTGTCCTTTCTGATCACACACACTATTTGAGATGTGATGTCATGCATGTTAAAGAATTTAAGAGTGCATATTTTCATACTTACTGCCCTTGTTACAGCACTGTCAAACTGTAAATGCTATCTGTAACAATAACCCAAAACCAATTTTCCCTACAAATATTTTTCTGAGAAATTGCCATTTCTGCGATTCATATTGTCAAATTCTGATCATGATATCCAGTCATTTAAATGTGAAATATGTACTCAATAGTATGTGTGTCATTTCAGCTTTATAGAAAGTGTGCAGCATGCATTTGAAATCATTTGTCACCGATGGTCCAGAGTTGCAAGGACCCAAATGCCGTTAACATGACGGGATTGGCCGGCACAAACCATGTATCTAGGCTAATCCCCTGAATGCGGAAAGATTCCACATTACAGAATTAATGGCTTAATGACTACCCAGAGAGTAAATAAACTACTGATCAAGTGGAACAAAAGATCACAATGTTTATGGGATTAAAACCATAGGGTTTAACGCAAGAGCAAATAGTGATATTTTCAGATCAATAACCAATTGACAGTCAGTTCACACCTCAAGTAAGGTATCTTTTTATATGGAAATGATTTCCAACCTACAGTGTTTGTGCTGCGGAATCTTGGCATGAATCAGTATTTCTCTATTCCCAAATCTAGCAGCTTTTGCCATATATCACACATTGTATTCAGGTCATATATTGTAAACATATGATACCACAAGTGTTCCAAAGTACCTCGATAAAAGGACAGCAAAAAGCGAAAACAAGAACTAGTCTAAATTCTATTACTGGTACTTAGTCTGACATGTATCCTTACTCCAAAATAGCATATATACATTTGTGCATATGGTCAAGAGCAATCTGACAATCATATTCTTAAAAATGATAATGATAATTATGATACGTTACTAGTATATAGGTTACCATGGTAATGGTGAATGTACTGATGTATCAGAGAATATCAGCCAAACTGGACAACACTTACGCATAGTTTTGTAGTGGTAGAATGAATACCATTCATTTGTGATTGTTACATCAAATGTTGATCGCTGAAGTTAGTTTTTAGTGCAATAATGAAAGATGAATATCATCAAGTCGTGTAGGTTTTTTGTCAAAAATTCTAAAAGTTAAAAAAAAATGGAACTGATAGTAAAGAATTGCATGAATGTTTCATAAATACTTTATATTTTACATAGTACATTCACACCTGTATCCATTTTCCTTTGCATCCTTAACTGAAATTGTATATTTTCGAGAAAAAAATTGTCTACTTTTCTAGAAGTGTAACATTAGAAGTGTAAGCAAGCTTTAATAAGATTGGTGCATATTGTCAATGGAACAACTTCATATCACCATATATTCAGTTTTAAAGTGTTAGGAAGATTAGCACAGCATCATGTATAAAATTGTATGCTTCCAAGGTACAAACATTTACAGACATGAACATATTGTTTGCTTAAACTTTACACCCCTATCTGTACAGTTGCATAGTATTGCATATTATATATTCTTAAATTGAATTGAATTGAATTCCAAAGGTGAATATTTGATAAAAGTTGAATACAAGAAGTAATGTTCATGAATAAGTAGTATAATAAAAGATCATCTGTGCAAAAAGTCAGCCTAAATTCATAGATTCGACTTCATTTTGCACCAAGAAATACTAGAAGTTCACCAAAGCTTCTGCCAGGTATGCAACGTGACTTCAGAAAACACTGACAAAGCCATGGTGGATATATGGTGAAAGCTTTGGTGAGCGTCTAGTATTTCTTGGTGCAAAATGAAGTCGGATTTACGAATTTAGGCTGATTTTTTGCACAGATGATCTTTTATTATACTAAAGTAATATGATGGCATCCCAATTTTTGAAATCAGTCTGATGAATTAATTCCTGAAATCTAACTACATCTCATATGCATCAAGCACAAGCATGACCAAAATGTGCAACTCCAATTTAAAATATATATTTTTAACAGAAAAGAATTTGATAGCATGAAAGATGCACAATCAACTTCACTTCAGTGGTTGAATTATTGATATGAATAGTACATCAAAATATAGATGGGGTGTCTCAAAAAGGAAATCCTGTCCAGGAAATTGGCAGTTTCATTTCAATTTTTTTTAGAATTGGCTTCTTTTCTTATTGTGTTTCTTGCTAATTCTCAAACCCATCAAAAATCCGTCAAAGTTCTCTCTGTAGTTCTCTCTAGCTAACTCTGGTTTCAACACAAATGTATATCTATTGTACCACCTGTTATTTCTTTCGTTCCTGCTGTATGAATTTCCATACTTTTATACTGTAACATGGGCTAACATTTTGATGAAGAAAATAATCTCAGATGTTTGGTGTGTCACCTAGAATTATTTGGACACTAGAGCTCTTGAACAAAGTTGAGGAAAAGTTTTCTGTATATTATGTGATGGTTGTCACATGAAGACTTTTATATGACAGATATGTAAAATATATTGATTGATACATTCATGTACATCAGTTTTCAGAGAATAAAATTTTGCATAAAGTTTGAAACAGTCATGAATATGTTTGTGGTCTTTTGAAATGTATGTGTAAATGATAAGGTAAAGAATGTGAATAGTATTGTGTGTATATACTTTGGACATGGTCATACACAAACTCATATTGCACTAGTGAGAGAGTAAAGGTTTGTCCAAATTGCTACAAATTATAGCTTAAACAGACAAACATGCTAGTCAAAATCAAAGCAATTTGCAACATTTTTCACGATGAGGAAAATATTTCAAAATGTTTGTTGACTAGAAGTCTGGTGTTACTTCACATAAATTTTCCACTTAGATTCCGAGTTTGTAATATGCAGTCAGTCAATTTCATGTCCATGAGTTTCGTTACACCGGCATGGTATATCTTGTAAGTCGTTATCTGGAAACCTGTCGATGTACTTTTCATGAAAAAAATTAAATGAAAACAAAAATAAATTTTTAGAAGAATGCGGAAAGTGTATGCATATAACATACATAAATCTGACTTCCTTCTTAAAGGGTCAGGGGTCAAAACGATTCCATTCGACAACCACTAATTTAAAGTCTGCATGACTTTTATTGGTAAATATCAGTCAGGTACATCATAAAGAATGACAAAATATACATTATGTACAGGATATGAAGGAAGGAATAAATACTACCACCATAGGTCTTCAGTGAACGACATGCATTGTATTCAGTACAGTAGACAATCAACTGTGTACTTGTTACGGATGCCAAACATGGCTTAACATTCAGTGTATTGACATTGACGAGTTTCTGGAATTGTGACTGTTAAACTTTGAGTAACCGGGTGCTCAAATTGATCACGTGATCGATGTCAGGGTCTCCTGATGAGTAAACAAAACTTAAAACTGCGTGTGATAATCGAAATGTATATAAATCAATCATCTGCAAGATGTACTGTTTTGATGGGATTATCGCAGTGACTAGAGGTGGAATTCGATTATACCACCGTCGAAATTAAACTCCAACTAAAAATGCAGACCTTTATCAAAAGCAAACGAACATGAATTTGGTACTTTGCATATCTCTAACGAACAGTAGGTTTGTGACGTATTTGTAGTACTTTCTTCATACGGGTTCCGTAGCATTAATTTTTCATCAAATTACCACGATTGTTGAGAATCACATTTTTAGTCAATCTTCATGATAAATATCAAATAAACTTCGTAACATGCTGAATAATTATGATTATTTAGAGACCTTTAAAAGTCAGCTATCAAATCAAATGACACTTAATAGTCATGTGCATATCATATTCGCTGTAATTAGTTTTCCTATCTAGTCTTACTGTTAGGTATGGTTACTCTAAAGAGCAAATACGTAATGGTCATTATTGAACACCCATCAGTACTTCTATAAGGTTTAGATTAGTTTGTTTCCAAAACTCAGAGAATGTAAATATCTCCTTGTAGAATCAAATGATGACATTTCAGTAACCCTATTTTCAACTATTCAAACTGCATTATTATCAGATAAACACCAATATTTTCACTGAAAATTATTGAAATGTCAATAATTAGACATTGTACATGTAATTAGGGGTTAATTGTATCCAGAAGTAATACAGCAACATGTTGAAATTGTGATTGCATTGGGGTGCGGATTTTCGAGTGCGAACCCAAAAATCAATTTATTTGGTTTATTGTGCAGTATTATATACATGTGTATGAATACAGTCTGTTAATATCCGCACGTGATTAAATACTGCTTAGGGTGTACAATATTACGAATAAGTCGATAAATATAACAAACCAGTTTCAAGTAATGTTCGAGTTGCATCCACTGCAGCTTTAAACACACCGATGTTAGGTGTTATCTATTCAAATCATTCCCCTAAAACTAACCCAATAATCTGAGTTGAAATAATATTTCAGTTTTGAAATCGAATAATAATTAACTCAAATCATAACGTAATGAGATATTACTTTAGCATGTATACATTAAAAAGCGATTTCTTAATTTCTCTACTGGCATTTATATTAAACTTGCACTCTTAGCATAGTAAACACCGAGTTGGATGAGACTGTTCCGTGGAATGGCAAGATTTAAACTTCTTTTCTGTTAAAGGCAAATTACTAGTTAAAATTCAGCAATTGGCAAGCGTTAGATTCTGGCAAGTAAGGCTAACCATCACGTCAAATACTGGTCAGTTCACCAATGCTATGTTTATGACTCGATGTACCATGTCTCCCTTTCTTTGCAACTGTTGAAAAGCAAAAAAAAAAGAAATTAAATTAAATTGGTTTTATCAGCATACTTCGTTTACATGGAATATCGACGTATTTTCTTAGGTTTGGTTGTGTGTGACATGTAGAGTTATACGATTGATAAACTGTGAAAATAGAGACATTTTTTATTGTAAGCAAGCGCTGATAACATTGACAGATAAAGCACTGATTTCACGCCATTTCTAATGTTGTCCTTTGTTCTTCTGTTTTAGAGAACTGCCTCATTTATCAACAGGTAGGAATTCATATATGGACCTTTCCTGAACATTTTGTCAACAATTTGATTGATTGATTGGTTGGTTGGTTGATTGATTGATTGATTGATTGATTGATTGATTGATTGATTGATTGATTGATTGATTGATTGATTGATTGATTGATTGATTGATTGATTGATTGATTGATTGATTGATTGATTGACTGACTGACTGACTGATTGACTGACTGACTGACTGACTGACTGACTGACTGACTGACTGACTGACTGATTGATTGACTAACCTGTCCATTCATCCTACTACATATCTTGTGTGTTTCGATTTAAACTAAAATATGGTATTCACCATCATATCAAGCGATCAGCTAGTCAATCAATCAACCAACCAACCAACCAACCAACCAACCAACCGACCGACCGACCGACCGACCATCAAATCAATCAACAGCCAGCCAGTCAATCATTGACAAGCAACCATCCAATCAATCGATCAAGTGACCAGCCAGCCAGTCAGTCAATCGATTAGCCAGTCAAGCAATCCGATTTACAAGTGAGTTAAACTCACCTTCCTTCAACTGTCCAACTATCAATAAAATCCTCTAGACTAGAGGCTATTGTTCCGTCCTTCTTCAGCAATTCATCTTGCTTGACGTCATCAGCATTACCAAACAGTCCTGCCACTTTACCATGTAGCCTACCAGTGATATCCACATTGACGGCGTTTTTACCGTCCCAGAACACATTCAGACCAAAGGCCATCGTAACTTTTATTTTATTATGCTTTCCGTCAGTGCTGAATTCAGAAATGTAGATCTCGTCATCCATTAAGTATGGGAGAGTGACTACTTCATCATCAATCTGAAAATGTTGGGAAAGACACCGATTAGTGTTAGCAGTAATATTGGAATCCCAGTCAATTTCACAATTTCAGTTGCATCCTGAAGTAGGTTTGAAACTTTCATGAAGCTGTGTTATGGTTGTGTTCTCAAAGTCTACATTATGAAATAAACTGAACTTGTAATGTATTATTCTCTTCTTAGATTGAAGGTTTTTCTTTTCAATTTGGTGCACATTACCAAATCTTCCCATTTCATGCTTGCTTGGAGTAAATCGCACGGAAAGACGCAATATCTGAAAACAAAATACATTGACGATATTTCACTTGGAATTTGAAGCCATTTCAATTTTAATAGCGGTGAAAGTGAACAAAGTTGATGACGAAGAAAGTTTTTCATGAGAAAGCTTCATTTGTGATCCTAAAATTGACAAATTGTATGTTGGCGGCTATTTTTAAATGTATAATAAGGAGAGATTGTCCAAATAACATGACACAACACATTAAATCCATGGCATACTCACAGTGACTTCGTTTTTGGCCAATAGATGTATGAGTTTACCGTTAACATGGATCACAACACTATCAATATTACTGGCTTCTCTTGTTATGTATATCCTTTCTTTGGTGGTAGCAACGATCTTGAATTCAGGTGGACTATTTACATTATCTTGTACCAAAATGTACGAACACAAGTCCTGGGTTGAGAAAGGTTTGCCGTCAAAGGTCAAGGCATGTGGATCACCTCTCATGTATGCACTCTCTGTCAACAAACAGGTAAGAAACAAAACATATATTAGGCCAAAAAAATATCTGGTTCTGGTCAGGGTAAACTTTCTAAAGTGGTGCGACGACGCGAATTTTTTTTTTTGACACTTTACATACTCTGTTCTATCATATTTATCTCTTGAAAAACTTCCTTTTTCTTCGAAGCAGTTTAGGCTTTGTATTTAAGCAGTCTTGGCATGTAGGGTAGATTTCAGCTGCTTGTTCTCCTGATATCAGGAATAAATAAGGAACGGGAGAGCCAAAATTATCGGGGAAAAAAGGATCGACGCGAGGGAATTCAGGGCACGCGCGCACTGACCAGAACCAGATATATATTTTTTGGCCTAAGTTTAAAAGTGTTGTTCAAAATGTAAGAATAGAACGGTCAAACTCATCAGATCAGACTACTTGGTTATATCCATATTATTATTACAGTAGGCAGGCTCAATTTACACGTATTGGTTGATATTTTTATCACTTCTTTGGTACTCTTGGTTATGTTAAAGAATCATAAATTTCATGAGAGTGCTGGATGATCGTCCTACTAGGAAATAACACTTACTTTGTTTGCTGATGTATATTATTAGTAATGCCTTCTGCATTGTCGCCATATTGACTTCCCAGTGTAAAGGTATACATTATATAATATGTTTACTCACAAATATAAAGTAGTGAAAACTTGACTACTAGTACTACCCAGTCATATACTTAATTTGCTAAACAGAATGAGATTGTTAAATGTAAGTTTTATTTACCGTTCTAGCGGCGTTTATTTCACACCTCACCCCACCCCCTCCTCGACCATCAACAACGAACACCTCTTTCTCATTTTGTACTTTGTTGTCTTCACTTTTAAAAGTTGAGAGAATGACACATTTGGTTACAAAAGAAAGAAAGGAAATGTAGTGATTACTTTTGCAGCACATTTGCCCCGCATCTTCACATGTACAGTCACCACTAGCTGTAGCCTCTCCATCACAGGAGTCACGGCAGAAACCTCCACAGCTCTGCTCACAACGCAGTTTGGTAGGATCGGCTTGAAGTATAGATACACAGAAATCTCGTTATAACCAGATGTATTACAATCTTTTAGTCTAACACTTTAATTGGCTATAGCAAAATGTCATTAATATGTAAATTTCACATTCCTGTCGCTGATTGGTTGCATCATGTCCAGACCCCCGACTGACATCTGCCCCGTATAGAAAGTACATTCTTCTTACACCACGCTGTTCAGAGGAAACATTGGTTTGTTTGATATTTGAATGATGAAGAGCTATACTAGCATTTCATTCACACAAAACCTAGTTTGAAATATAACTTCAATGAGG
Organism: Glandiceps talaboti; assembly: GCF_964340395.1. Taxonomy (NCBI): domain Eukaryota; kingdom Metazoa; phylum Hemichordata; class Enteropneusta; family Spengelidae; genus Glandiceps; species Glandiceps talaboti. The sequence continues at coordinate 23,567,775 of NC_135553.1, forward strand.
TAGCAGATCTTTCCCCGGTCACTGCCGGAAAAATGGTTTAACTATATCAACAGATGACTTTATGTCATGCATATAATATCATATATAAACTCATTCCGATGCAACGAAACAGATCTTTTGAAATTTACTTACGAATACAGCAGCTTTTCCCGCCTGTGCAAGTACAACCTGTCTGTGTAGCTACCTCTGTATTCAAGCACGCAGTACGACATTGGCCATTGCAGGGGGAAGCTTCACACAGTAGTGGACCTTCATCATCTACTCGATCAAAATTGGAGAAGTAAAAACATCACCACAAAAGATATGTTAGTATGTTCTCCAGTCGACATAATCTAACCCCCCCCCCACCTCCATCTCTCTCTCTCTCTCTCTCTCTCTCTCTCTCTCTCTCTCTCTCTCTCTCTCTCTCTCTCTCTCTCTCTCTCTCTCTCTCTCTCTCTCTCTCTCTCTCTCTCTCTCTCTCTCTCTCCCCCCCCCTTCATCATAATGTCTCAAGTATTGGTACTATTCTAGTATACCAGTTGAACTTACCGATACAACATTTTGTTCCTGAAAGATTACATTTACAGTCTACATCGGAAATGCACGATGCTTTACTAGCGGGACATTGCGCTAAACATGTTCCATCACGGCTACCACAGTCAATTTCCTGTGGATTGTCTGTAAATGAATAAAACATAATCAGTCGAAGTCAGTCTTTTATTTGAAAATCGGTGATATTTTCTTTTCACATTAATGCCTAACATGTATGTGTACCCGACAAAGTAACAACGACAGTGAATGCCGAAAGTGCAGATATCGAGTTTCATAAATGTCGTTTATGAGTGTTTTCTTTCAAGGTCTGTTTCCCTTTTCGTCTTCAATCGACCTTGAGTCATCCATCGTGTTCTCAGACCACACGATAGTGGTCTGAAATTCCCAGAACCCTGGTAACTTGTATATTGAGGTTACCGACCCAAATGTATTCTCACAAGGGTATAACATCTGTATATACAGACATTTGTCTGGTTACCTGTTTACGATATTTCCAGGACCACCGGATACAAATAATATGTCATTGTCACGTTAATATGAAGTACCAAGTATATAACTCGATCCATTTTACTTACCTATGCAGCAAGTGTCCAAAATCGTACCCAGACATGTACACGAACCCACGGCTCTAATTTCACCACTTTGACAAGTTTGGTATCTACAGGTACCGCCACACTGCTCCCGACAGTCGTATTGGTTGATTTGAAGTTCTGCACAACGATACAAATAATGAAATGCAAGAGTGTTGGCTGTTTTAATTTACAAAACACCTCTGAACCGGAGATGTGAATACATTCTCTGAAAGGAAGATTATATGTTGTGCTTTCGATGCACAAACTCACCAAAGTATGGGTTACAGTATGGTTGAATTTGTGTTCATGATTATTTTTAAGAAAGTCTACGGCGTTGTTTTTTTTCGAAACAGCGATATATAATGGCCATCTTTCATTGCAAGTACCGGGCAAATGGATGTAATTGTAGAAATTGCTTGACTATTTATGTTTATTAAATCACATTTTCGGCTAATATTTTATGTTCTACTAAAGAAATTGTACATACCAATGCATTTTCCATTATCGTTCATACTATAGCCGTCTTCACACTTACAGGCGTATTCACCATCCTGACCAATACATTGCGCATTAGAAGTACAATCTTCAAGTTTAGTGCATCTTACGTCATCCATGCCTCTACATCTGCATTTTTGCTTACAGTCTGACGTCACCCAAGAGTGACCTCCCTAAATTGGATGGGGGGGGGGGAGATTACTTTTAGAGAAAACATAGAGGTATTGAAAGCATGACTTCAAACTAAACAATGATTGCCAAACTGGTCGACCATAGTTGAATCATACATACTACTTAAGTATTTCGAGGTAGGTTATTATTCTGCAATTGACTACAGTTGAAAGCGACGAGGTGGTTTTTGACTATTTTAAACTCAAATTTCTGCTGGAAATGTGATATCATAAATTATACCCCTATTTTTCAAGGGTATCTTCACTTGATGGTGGATTGTGAAGGAGATTTATGCATGTCAAGTTCTGTCAATTTTGTACTCATCAAATTGGCGAGAAATCTCAACTATTGAATATGAACTTGGTAAGCTAACTTGTGATATGATACCTGACATCAACTGTCACAAACACTTCGAAGATAAAAGTACAAAATTACCCAATCAGGTTTGATGTTGATCAATGGTTAAATAATACGGGCGTAACAATTGTATTTATGCAAATCAAGTGCCATACCTTATGCAAATTACCATCACTGTCGACGCAGCCGCATTGAGATTTGGGTACACACTGACGGCCGATGAGTATGTAGTCGTGTTCGCACTCGCATCCTTCGACACACTGGGCATCACCACAGTTGCCGGGGGATAAACAGCTTGGTGGACATGGTGACATACATACACTGTAGACACTGTGTTGGGGGCATGGGAGGGCTGCAGTGGACAAGTAGAAGTAAATACCACCTTTCAATAAATTGCTAGGGATTTTTGAAAATTTAACAGCTTGATAAAGGCTGAAGTTTGATCGTTTTATTCTTAAATTTTACAGATGAAACAAGATGACTGACCTAGGAAAGGGGAAATAATAGTAGGTTTATGTATACATGTTATTTTACTTTATTTCTTATTTACATGTATTACTCTTTTTCATAGGCTTGACAAGAACTAACGTACACGATAAAGGACAACTAGACAGACATATGCATGTATGTGTATGTATGTATGTATGTATGTATGTATGTATGTATGTATGTATGTATGTATGGATGGATGGATGTATGTGTATGTATGTATGTATGTATGTATGTATGTATGCATGTGTGTGTGTGTATGTATGTATGTATGTATGTATGTATGTGTGTGTGTGTGCGTGTGTGTGTAAAGCATGTATGTATGTATGCATGTATGTATGTATGTATGTATGTAAACTATGTATGTATGTTGACAATATATATATATATATGTATATTGTATATGTATATACAATAAAAATCACCACAGTATTTACTGTGAAATTTGATGTAGTATGATATCGTACTTACGACAGAAGAAGGCCGACCTAAAAGTTACCATATCAACACCAGCTTCCCGACACACTTCAAAATAACTTGCTATGGCGTCACACAGGACTTCTTTCTTCTCGTCCCCATCTTGTGCATTACACATATCATTAGCGCATGAATCTAAAAAGAACTGGGGATCTACAACTGAGTGGCAAGGTGCCAGGTGACCAATAGGATCTGTGATACGACCACAAAGGACTGCCGTTTTGAAGGTGCTCAGATTTGCATTCGGGCACATTGACTGGTATGGTGTAACCTCCTCGCCAGGATCACAACTAGAAGACAAATTATTATTCATACTAGATAAGGATACAGAAAGGTAGATCAGTTATCAACATCCAGCTATTTAGATATCATTTAAATATTTGTGGATATACTAGTACCTAGTAAACAGTGCCTACGACTGTACAGCTAGTGGTTAACGAAGCATTCCTTATTCAACATTTTTTAATTAACACATTACATTAGAGCTAATTTTCCGGATGACTGGCGTTGATATGATATATAAAATTGCTAGCGACATTAGTATTGAGTACTATTATAAAGGGGAGAATGCCCCAAAATGTAATCTTAAAAAATGCCACAATGAGTATTTGAGTATTGCCTCCACTGTTACCTTTCCTCACTTGCCCAGCTATCTCCGAAGTCTCTGTCGTTTTCAGCCATACTTCCATCGGGTCGGACATAGTCATTGTGTTTGTCTCCATCACAGATTCCACACATTCCACGTGCATGGGTTCCGTAACTTCTTGCCAAATGAACTTTGACCTTGTATAGACCATCATACTGAACAACGAGTCCTAGCTCAGGACAGTCTACTCTGACGTATTGACCACTCTGGGATATGAAAACTTCGGGATGTGGATTGTAAGGCAGTGTTATTTTGACGTCATCAACCTATATAAGGTTAACAATGGCAAAGTGTATCGATTTAGATTATTAGATTATCCATCCTCTATGAAAGAGGGGTATTTCTACAGAGTCCTAATCTTTTGGGGGCGATTCTACCCTTTTAACCACCTACCTGTTTAGCATTTTAATCATTGTTTAATATGATCATCGACCCATTCATTCACCCAATTACTTACTATTGATAGTACAGGCATCTGCACATCTGCATCTGATTCACTCGTTTTTACACCATATATTACATATGAACGAGCAAGTCTCAAAGTTTACGCCTCACTTGACACAGAAGATATCCTAAACTAAGTTTACTATCAAATTTTAAATATATTATCGAGCAAATTTGCGTAGCTTTACTTCGATCCTACCCGGTTCAATGGTGACAATTAGTCACAAGTTGGAACATGATTGACTTGCAGACGAAAACCACTTCCAATTTGACATATTCCTTTGTAGGAGTAAAAGTTACTCACCGCAACTTCACCCTGTCTCCTAAGGATAATTCTGAAGCCGTAAACTCGGATAATAACGAAACGAACAACAGAGACAGTGGCTCCTTCATAGGGCAGAGTGTTTTTGGCATTCACAATAAACAGGGGTTCGTCCACGTGAGCCCAGTCCATCAATAGCGTGTACGTACACGTGCCTTGGAAGTGTACATTTAGACCGTCAAATGTTCTGTAGTGAGGATCACCAAACACGTAACACTTGCAAACTAAAGAAGAAGGTAATAGACGAGATTAATTGATCTTTGTCCATAAATTCATTCATTCATTCATTCATTCATTCACCAAGCATCCATCCATCCATCCATCCATCCATCCATTCATTCATTCATTCATTCATTCATTCATTCATTCATTCATTCATTCATTCATTCATTCACATTCTAATATATTGATCAAATGTTAATCATTGGCCCTTATAACAAATTCAAAGTCGTCGATAAAATGTCACCGTATAAGATACAAGAGTAAAACGAATTTTGTAAGAGTTAATATTCTATCATGTACTTACAGTTTTTAGTTCTAGTCCACTGCATTGGTGTAGTGTCCCATCGTGTCTGGACAGGGTTTCCAACTATTAAACAAAAGAAAAAATATATCATTATGATGCTGTGTTCTCTTCTCGTTTAATTTATCTGAATCACACTTTTGACCAATACAGTAAAACATCAGTGAGCTGAAATCGTACGCCTTAGTAAATATACAAAGGTAGTTTATCAAAATGTGAACTTTCACTCGAAGCCTGTGTTGACCTGGTGACCCATCCCCATCAACATTCATTCATCCAACCAATTGATTTTTCATTCAGACAAATGTATTACCATTAGTCGGATCGGTAGATGTCATGAAACGATAGTCATGATGGCAGTATATATATATAAAACTTTATTTGAAATATAGAGAAAATTAAGAAATTAATATTAGAAATCAGGAAAATCGCGAGAAAAAAATATTTGTTTCTCTTGGTCCCTAGTCTATGGTTTAAGGTTGTGTCCTCAAAGCCTGGATTATGTCTTTATAATTGGATCAACTATTTGATATGAAGACTTATGTACTATGTATACATTTACGAAAAGCTGGAAAAATTCAGAACAAGAGATCCAATGATATGAAGCAATTATTTACCTTTCCTGCACACAAAACTATGTTCGGCATTACATGTCTCATCGTTCAAAAAATAATCGTCTTCTTTTGGTAAAACTCCACAAAACTCGTCTCCATTTACGTTGTCCGGAGTATCTTCTGCGAAAATTTGTTCCAACTTCCAAGTCCACAGATCGCCGCTAATCCAACGCCAGTTTGTTTGAACGACATCTGCCTCGGACCCCTCCTGTCCATTAGCTCCGACCCAGTATGCATTGCGACCGTACTTATTGAGTTCTAGTTTTTCGCGTAAGAAATCATACTCATCGTCAGATAGAATACTTGCAAGTTCGTAAGTGTCGTTATGACACAATATTCTGGCCTCTTCGAAGGTTGCAACAGGTTCATTCACGATTTTGAAGCAGTCTCTACCGTAATGGAAATCTTCAAGATCACAGCTATAGTTCTCTGAGGGTAAACATAAAATGAGATCAAAAAATGAATACAAATATTATAACAAATAAATAAACAATAATTTATCAAATTAGCATACCATTCTTTCGTTTATTAGAGCATAATAATTCAACTATACTATATGCACACTTATACATGTATGTTTATCTGCTGCTGTCAATGCAAGCATAACACCACCAAAAGATAGTGCCCAACACACACACACAATCCTGTTGGTTTCTAAGGTTGAAACCAACAGGTTATAAAGAAACTAATTTGGGAAAGTCAACGTCTATAGGGACACAAACAGTACTATAAATGCAGCATGGCACTTGTTGTTGTGCAATTAAGCCCAAAGTTATTTGTTTTCTGTTTATATACGTGTTGAACGCCATCACCAAATCCCCGATTGGTGCTCAGTGAAGTCCGTGGTGTGTGTACTTTAACTCAGACGCTATAGAAAACAAATATACAACGCAGCGATTTTCATTGTACTTAGTGTCTGATTGAAGTTGGGATTAGCACTGGAATATATTAAACGCCGTCACTGTGTGTGTGTGTGTGTGTGTGTGTGTGTGTGTGTGTGTGTGTGTGTGTGTGTGTGTGTGTGTGTGTGTGTGTGTGTGTGTGACGCCCTGGTTTTGCCTACACGGATGAAAAGAGACTTGGCACTACCCAGCTGTCGTTTCTATAGTGGTCTGAGTTTTAACCCTTCTACACGGCCATATCATACAACCAATTGAAATTCTTCTTTCCGTTACCTGTTCAATTGGACAGTTATACTGTAATAATGTGACTCATCCGTTGTCTTAGATCATAGACAGTGGAGGGCATGAAATAAAAATAAAATTATCAATTTGAATTCGTAATCACCTACCTTGCACACAGTTATCGTCTTCATCACGTTCAAATCCAGGTATACATTGACATTCACGAGTTCCTTTGCTGGACACACATTCAGAGTGTCCAGTGCATGGAGGTCTGTGGTCACAAGTTATGTTGTTCATAGAGTTACAGACACAGCTTCTACGACAGTCCGGACTCAACCATTGCTCGCCAATCTACAAAAGTATGTGGCGAAAAGTAGCAATTAGCCAAAAGAGACATACTTGTTCTAAAAAGCTTCAAGTAATATGGAATAGTGAATTTCGATCTTTGAATGTTTAGATTTTATATACTAATGGATAATACAATGTATGTCCGAGAGTCCATCCATCTATTCATCCATCTAATTGTAATACTATTTGCGATTATAAATGTATACCATCCCACCATATACTATAAACTATCTCATTCAGTGAGGGATGAATGTGCTTGATATGTGTTATGCACGTCCAGGGAAATGATACTATGTATGGCGTCCAATAAACGTTACTTACCGCATGGAATTGGAAAAAGTCATCAAGGCAACCGCAGTTTAGTTTATGTACACATCGACTACCACTAAGGAGGTAGTTGGTGTCACATTCGAAGCCTTCAACACAGTGCTCGGGGCTGTAGTCACAATCACCTGATGAAACACACGACGCTGGACATGGTGACATGCACGGTGAATATTGGCTGTGAGACGGACATTCCATTGCTGAAGAGACAAGAATGATTTAGTTTATTCTCTACTCTAAATATTCCCCTATATTTAAAAGAGGGTTTGTGAGACTAAGTTATCTCTTACTTCTGATATCTTGGCATCAGGCTAAACGTATCTCTAGAAAGATATGCTAGCTTATTAGGTGTTTACTTTAATGCGTGCAAGTTGGCTTTCTTACTTTTGTTTACTTTGAAATGATTATCACCTTCGTCTTGTTATCAATTGGAGAGGTTTTAATATATCGAGGTCCTGGTTTTCTTGAGAATAATATCATGTTTATGATGATGATGACGACGACGACGACGGTGATGATGATGATGATGATGATGATGATGATGATGATGATGGCGGTGATGGCGATGGTGATGATGAAAATGGTGATGTAATGATGGGGGGGGTGGTGGTGGTGGTGGTGGCAGCGGTTGTGGAGGTGGTGGTGGTGGTGGTGGTGGTGGTGATGATGATGATGATGATGATGATGATGATAGTGGTGGTGGTGGTGGTGGTGGTGGTGGTGATAATGATGATAATGTTAGTGGTGATGATGATGGTGGTGGTCATAGTGATGATGATGGTGGTGGTGATGGTTATGATGCTGCTGCTGGTGGCAGTGGCACCAGTGATATTCAGTATAATAAATGCAAATTTGAAACCATCTGATTAAAAAGAACGCCAATATAGAAATTATAAACAATTGTTGACCTACACAAGAAGTAAAATATTTGAAGAAACCCATTAGAAACACTTTAACTGAGATATATATAATGAAATATAATATACATAATAGATATATGCAATGCAAATCACAGATTGGCCAATACAAAACAGAATCAGCGATATATATGGGGAAAATGTGAATTATTGACTTACGACACAAATTATCTGTCCTGAAGCTTGGAAGATGGATTCCCGCCTCTTTACACATGTCGTAGTAATTGCTCAGACTATCACACAGTGCATCAGCTTTTTCAGCTTCATTTGGCCCATGACACATATCGTACAGACAGGCTTCGAATGGAGCGGCAGGGTTGACAGCGTTATGACATTCTGCAAATACTCCACTTGGGTCTTTGATCATGCCACATTTATGATTTCCTTTGTAATTGTTAGAATTGTCGTTCGGACACATTTCTTCGACTACCGATGTACCGGGACATCTAGAAGATAGATAAAGTGTGATCAATTTACAAACTATATACCACATTTAAAGTGGCCATATGGATGAAAATTGGTTATTTATCTGGGAATTTCAATTGTGATAACACATACAACTCTACTGCGTTTTTCTACTTAGAAATACTATGTGAAAGCACAACAAATTGCAAAACATTGAAAGATGTGTAAAATGTTAGTTATTACACGTACAATAACAAACGTTTTACAGACTTGCATTTTTTTAAAGTTATGACCAGGGACTTTATGCATGCTCGTTTACATTGTATTTCCAAGTAGAAAAATATACTAAAGTTGTAAATTAAAAAATCCAAAATAAATTACCCCTTTGTTATCCATATGGCCACTTAAATGACAACATTGATAGACGTTAAATTGATGATCTTCAAAAAAAACACGAGCTTACAATACTTATTGTTACACCGAAAATATTTCTTCGATTTACATATAGAATATTGGTACGACCTAATTAGTTTATCACATACAGTAATAATTGAATATCTATTTATCTATGGAATCAGTGGCTTAATGTCCATCAAATGGTGCTACACATTATTTTTTTGTCTGTTGGTCAACTTGCAGGTAGTAGAAATCGTATAACCTGAAAAGAAAACTTACCTGGATGCATTTGCTTGAAATGGCCAAGATGGAGAAAACAGAAATACATGTTTGTGCTATGTGATGCATATTGTTGACCAGGTTGTGTGACTTGTCGAAATATTCATTTTCATAATTTGAATAACTTACCTGCCATCAATATTCCAACTATTAATAAATCTGTTCGTGTCTCTAGTACGCTGTCCGTTTGGCTTTAACTCATCATTGGTTACGTCACCATCGCAGGTTCCACATACCCCCTGGGTGTGTCCCTCGTAACCACGGGATACGCCGATGACGAGACGATACATGCCGTCATACTTAACCCAGAATCCATAGCTCGAAGTGAGGAGCACGTGACGACCACTGATTTGAATATGGACGCCTCCATAAGGAGTATGAGGTAGTGTGACAGGGTAGTCATTGACCTGTAACAAATATGATGTACATACACTCAGTCTGACATATTAGATTTGCAGTTTTCTGTGAGTTTATGTAGCCATTACATTATATTCGATGACGCGTTAAGGTTTGTAACTTGTGTGTAATTTGAAACAATATATGTAGAAGTAATACAAGTTAAAAGAAAACTTGTCATTAATGCAACTAATTATGTATCTCGTTCTTTACTATTTATCTCGTTACAGTGTGTGGCTATCTTTGTTCAAACATTATTTCCTCTGAGTTGAAATATGGTTCGATATTCACACTATATTAGTCTTATTGGTTTCAAATTTATCACGTTCCAATAAAACTTCTCTATCGACATGTGTACTGTTCTATTGAGTTGTTCCAAGTCTTATCAATAGCTTTATTATTACTATTTTCAACCTCCAATTAATGAGGCGATAGTAATACAAATATTTTCAATCTTAAAATATCAATAATATAATTATGCAGTAGAGAAGTAAATGGTTGCTGCAGATTGTAGTCAGGTTTGTGTCACAGTCGTGTATAATTAAAGTACGTTAATTAAATTACTTGTGTCAGTCTCATTGGCAAACAACCGTGACATTTGTATGGACTTGGGCCTACCATATCTTAGTTTCCATGTTAACATTTAACAAAAATGGTTCATTCTTGACCGTTAGAGTCATCTTATGCATCGTTTCACTTACCCATACAACCTTTCCACGATTCAGAGTAATTCTTAGATTGTGGACTTTGACAATCACATGGTGCACCATACTAGCAGTCGATCCTTCATACGGGTGTTGTGTTTTCACGTTGACGGAGAATAATGCTGGGTTGTGTTTTCTATCCACCAAATGAACATAGGTGCAGTTACCTTGGTAATGACGTAATTTACCATCGAAGCTGATGTAGTGTGGATCTCCCCAAGTGTAACACTTACAGTCTGGAAATAAAAGGTGTATGTACAAACGTATTATTGGATGGCAAACACCAGTGGTATTTCACATCTTCAGAATAAAATAAACCAAACGAGTTATATCTCAGTACAAAAATTGGCTGCATAGTTATTCAAGACATCTAAACGTTAGATAATAAATCTCCCAATCATCAATGGTGATTTTAAGCTTACATTACGCTAACAGATGTTCAAGTTTCATGACAAATCTAATATATAAAGCATTGTGAGTTGTTTGCAATAAACAAAGAAGGTATAATGTTGTTCGTGATGGTGGTGGCATGCAGCAGCGGTGTAGTAGTAGTAGTAGTAGTAGTAGTAGTAGTAGTACGTAGTAGAGATTGCGACTTAGGGTCATCGTGTTGGGGACCCTTTATCTACAGTTACAGTTTCTTTCTTCCATTCACATTATGAACGATATTTTGTTTTATCAGTTTTTATTGGACTAATTTCAATGACCCATAATCTTTCACATACAAACCTTCACAAAAATAATACTCGACTGCTTTAACATTACACACAAGGATCTTATTTCATACTGATAAGGTTACAGGTCGTACATGACAACTATTAGGTGATAAGTTCTAAAATAAAATTGTTCCCACAACTTGTTTGATAGTTTGATGAACCTACCAAATGAAGCATTCAAATGATAATAAATGTTATTACATTTCCAAATTATCCCGTTCCTTCTGATGAAACAAATCTGCTGGACATCTGCAAATATCTAGTATGACAACAAGATAACTTACCGTTTGTTCTATCTCGCCATAAATTATGGTGCACAGCCCATCGATCGGCCAAGGGACTTCCATCACCTGTGTTATGGATGAAAAATACAGATTGTTACATAATTGACTATAAACCCTGTTGATCTTTATGTTGCACACAACGTAGACAGTATCAGCAAGTAATGGATACAGTCGTCAAAGATCTCTCCCTGCAACAAGACAATGGATAGGGTATAAACATAACAAATCACGATCATTGAATGTGTGCTTTATTCAGCGTACCCTGGCCACCTGCCTAACGTACAAAAACGTCACATAACATACATTACGTAAACGGAAAGCGAAAAATACAAACTTTGTTAAATTATTCTGAGTATAACATGATTTTTTTCTCGTCAAAGAATGAAATCTAAATCATGATCATTGCTACGTTAGTTTACTCAAAATATCAGTATGACGTGGAGAGTTATGAAAATGTACGAATTTGGACATAAGAGTTAAAATTTTGAATTGATTGCCTACTGATTACACCCGCTGTTAATCCTCTTTCCACCAGGGGGTATTTACCAAAAAAATACAAGTTGGAGAAACAGGATTGATTAGAACTATGTTCAGTGGTGTAGGTTTGATTCTCTGACATTTTATATATGACATGCTCTACCACACAGTGTCTTTAAGAGTACCTTACCTCTGCGACAGATAAATGGATGCAGGTGTGTACATTGTTGATCGTCTAATAAAAAGTTGTAGTTGTCGTTAGTTCTCTTCATTGCGCCACAATATTCATCTTCATTCTCGCTGTTTGGTGAATTCGGGTGAAATATGTCCACCAAATCCCATTTCCATTCGTGCAGATCGACCCATCTCCAGTTTTCATCCATCAGAGCAGGGAGGGAGATGTCCCTAACGTGTGCACCGACCCACCAAGCGATGTTTGACTTATCTTCAACTTCACTCTTGAGGAACTCTAACTCCCGTTGTGATAGAATACTTGTAAGTGTGTAGCCGTTGTCGGCACACCACTCACGGGAATGATGAAAAGTCAATTTAGTCGTTTCAAATCGGTAGCAATATCCATTGAATGCCACTTCGTCGTCCGTACAACCTGTCAAATGGAACAGCATATACACGACATTCACAACTTGAATTCAAAGCATCACAATACAGTTTAAACGGATGGGTTAAAGAAACACATGACTCATTATGATGTATGATGTTAAAAATGAGAAACACTGGTCAATCCACTCTTGGTAACGTTACAAAACTGTTATTATCAACTGGACAGCGTCCTGTCTTAAGATGTGCTATTGATATTATCAGACACGGGAGTATATTTCAAACTGTTTACAATAAGACACTATATGGCACCAAGATATTGTGACAATGGTTTCCGATCTAGTGGCCAAATAGGTGATTATTGTGATGGACAAGATTGAAAAACTGATATGTTCATATATCTTACCATATTCCCCAAAGTTTGCTGCAAAATTTTGAAAAGAAAGAAAAGAAAGGTTAGTATCACTAACCTTATTGTGGGAAGCTAGCAGGTTAGGTGTAGTCCCAAATGATGTGTATAATTGTGGTTATTAGTTCTTGTGTTATACTAGTTTTTTGTTATGTACCAAATATGTTTTATATGTAGGCTTTCGTACTGTGGTTGGCAAAGCCAAGGGTCTGATTATTCCTCCATCCTAGGTTTGCCAAGCATTTCTGGAACCTATGCTTTACTCCAGAATATTTCAAGTCCAGAGATCATGGATCTATGTTAAAGGGTGATAAGCTGATGTATATGGGAGGGAGCTTCATTTTTGGAGGAGGGGAATAGTAAGGAGCATTTTTTGCTCCATGATGATAGGTGCTTTGCAGTGTGAATTCTACTCTGCAGCATACCTTGCTGTTGTCAGAACTTAAAACTTTGTTAGTACATACATCTGTATTTAGGTAAAGTATATACATGATTCAATGACAAAATTTAGAAAACACTGGTATGTTTATTGTAACGTCAAGAAATCCTCTACTTCCATCAACTTACAACACCAGAGGACGATTGTTAACATCGACACTAACATCACAAAACCTACGATTTCAATCGAAATATTATGTAAGTATATCTTAAAGTTTTCTCTTGTTCTCTGAATTCAATTTATAGTTGTTGTGACCTTATGACTATTTGGTATACACTGGTTTATATCAACGTTATCATGGTCAAACACTACGTCACATATTTCTCACAGAAGAATACTACGTATGTATGTTCTTACGTATGGGTGGTGGATTGCTTGGTCCAGGTGGAGCACAATAGCCATCTTCGTTCACGTCCTTTGATTGACAGCAGTATATACATCTGTCTGTAACAACTACTGGCGACCGATTGCACTGATTCTTGTCGGCTTGACTCGCGCTGTCCTGCGAACAGGCCTGGAAACATTAAAAGGAGAAACCATAAGCTATATAAAAAAAATAGTTTCTGAAGGCGATTTTGAAATGTACCCTGTTTCTCATCATGACTTTTCAACATGAATTTAAAGTTCACATCCATGGTAATAGTTGATGTCAATAACAAGTGAATTAAAATGATTTTATTTAGACACTATGTCACAATATGACTGCCACGTTGAATATATACTGTGATGACCCATGACCCATGACCTTTGGTGTCCATTTCAGACTTGTACTAATAAAGAATGATTTTCATTTCAATTCAGTTAACGGTGTTCATAAGTCAGGAAGAAAAGGTCAATTGACTAAAAGTGGTCGTCAATTCAAGTAGAGATGGAAACTTAATGACATCATCACTTGCCGAATATCTTTGACATTGTGACGTAAATATTAGAATACCCTCCTCGGTGTTGATAAATTCAGATCTGCAGCCATCCTAATAAAACAAAGCATAAGGGAAAAAACACAGTCAAATTGTTGCCAGTATACTGTGTGCTGTTAACTCTGAGTTAAGTTGGAACCCTTTATGTGTTGAAATGTTTTGTCCCAAGCGTTCTTAACAGTGCTACTGCTACATATAATAACTGGTCATTTCTAATGTTACCACTCACAATTATCTTTTTCTTTAATTACTCCAAAACAAATTTTTTCTTTAATGACAATTTGTGCAATAATGTTTACATTTGAGTCAAAAGAAAACTACAAATGCATGCAGTTTAGGGATTCATAATATGTTTTGTTGTTATTATTATTTGTTTTGTTGTATAAGCAAATAACTTTAAATTATTATTTTCATGTTGGGGTTGATTTTTGTAGCCACTATCAATTTCTAATTGTTTGGTAAGCGAAAGTAATAAGTACAAATATGATTACCACACCATCTTCATCAATACTGAAAATTACTGAAAATGTATCCGCTTTCCGTATTTTATAATGGCAATATCATTGCACGTAGGTGATATTGTCTACATAGTGGAAGTAGAAAATCGAAGATAAATATGATAATAGGTATCTGGGACATCTTGCCTCAATCAAATTACACTTGAGTTATACTACATATTCTTTGTAAAAGTGACTCAGGTTTAAATACTTGCCTTAGAACAGCTTTCGTGTTTATCTTGCTCAATACATTCATCTAGTGTTAACCCGTCTTCTTCAGTACATTTTAGACACTTTGATGCTGAAAATCATTTGAAATATAGTTACAGTACTCATATCAAATCCTTGCAACACACATGCACACCGCCCCCATCCAGACCTAACGGTTGATGCCAAGGTCATAACGTGTTTCAGATTATGATAAAAAAAATCGATAAACGATTATCATACTTATTGATATTACATTTTTAATAATCCCAATTCGCGTGAATTTCTTCAATTTCTTCCAATATTATTTGGGAAGTAAAATATATTTGGTGATGTATTGTCATATTATTTGAACGGCACACACATATACAATTAATTAATGCTAAAATGAAGTTTGTTGGATGGACTTACCTTCTCTTTGGGACCTTGACTGTTCCTTTTCAGCTTTACTGCCACGCTGTATATAGAGATAACGAATATATATATATAGCAAGTAGTTAAGAGTAGAATTTCGGGGGCAACACTTGGAGGTAAAGACACACACTATCTGTTGGCATATTAAAACTCTTTCTTCCATCCCTGTCTTCTGTCAGCGCGATACATAAAACGTTCACCTAAATATTACAATTATATTCCACTTGATAACACGATATCAAGTATATAAAACTATAGTTAAGGATTCAACACTGTAACAAAACCACTTTGATTAGATGTTCGTTATCTTTCTTGCTGTTTTGATAATACTCTACTATTGCAATTAAAACATATCCTTAATGGTACACTGTCCCTATCAATAGAAATATAAACTGGCAAGAATTCATTAAAAGGGTTCTTTTTACTTACCTTGGTCCCTGAAGATATGGTAATTATGGAAATAATTAATAAAAAGCAACAGAGTGTTCTCAGAGGTATCTTCATCTGCGGAAGGAGACAGGAAGCGAATGAAATTAAAAAAGAGCGAATAGTCAGTTAAGTCAATCAGCCAATTTTCTTAATTCTTTTGAAAAAACCGAATGTTCCATATCAGAATACTCCCCACTTACCGACTACCCCCATCATTCAGCATTGAATTGCTACATTGTTGTTACCTTTACCTTCTCCCCTTGCCCATACAGTCGTATATACGATCAGTTTTTCCACGAACAGCTCCGTTGGCTGCACCTTAATAACACAGTTAAAACACAGAAACACTTCCGGCCGTTAAAAAAAATTCTCCAAAAAGAAAAAACAATTCTAAGACTACAGAGAGATTCGAACAAGCAACCTTAGAATAGAATACCTAGTCCCAATCGTCAATCACTTCACCATGGGGGTGTCCATATTTATATTGACGTGTTAGTCACCTATAGCTGTCTAAATTGTTATATATATTGAGAGAAATGTTTGGAGAAGAAAAGGTAAATTAGGGGTTTGGCTTCAGAATGAAAAACACACAGTTAGCCCCCCCCCCTCCCAAAAAATGATTCTGGTCAGCCTTTTTTTCCGTGTTTGTCCAGCCCATGCAGTCTGCAGATCCGGGGGAAACACAAAAATAACCCTCCCTACTTTAATGAAGACAACTGCAGAACCAATCATGAACTTGCAAATGACATCTGCACCCACATACACACTTTCAATCAATCAATCAATCAATCAATCAATCAATCAATCTATCAATCAATCAATCAATCAAACAATCAATCAATCTCTTAAGTACTAAATAAAAAGAACAGTAACTGTCATAAAGAGTAGATTGAGTGACAGGTTTGTTGGAAATAAAAAAAAATCGCGTCGTCGCACCACTTTAGGCAAAATGTCCTGACAAGAAACAATTATTTTTTGGCCTTATACACAGATATACACGGACACGAACGCAGACGCACATACATACACATACTGACAAACTCTCTCTCTCTCTCTCTCTCTCTCTCTCTCTCTCTCTCTCTCTCTCTCTCTCTCTCTTTATATGCTACTGAGGGTAAGATTATGTTCACTAATTCTAATCAGTTAAACTTTTATAGTATTGCCATGTAGCTTAATATGTCATACAGGTTCATTTGCTTTAAATTATTTCCTTTGAATGCAATGCCAATGAATAATGTCACGACAACACCAGCTGCAGTAAGTGGCTGAAATCGCATGACTGACAGTTGATCATTTAAAATGTCGACCCAGGATGGCTGCCATTTCAGTCTTAATACAATTTTCCTTAAATCCAAAATACCAAAAAATTTCCTAAAATCAAAATACTATTTGTGAATCTATATGTGTATTATGTAAATGACATTCTGTTAGGAAAATAACGCTTCAACAGTTTGAAGTGTGATATCTTAACCAGATTTACCAACACTAATTCCACTCTACATAACATTAAGTCATTATAATAGAAAGAATGATGAAATAATCTGAATTGTCAGAGCATGCGCAGTCAAAGAGAATCGATTCATACTGTACTCCTTTTTAGGACCTTTGTCACTCGTGTAACAGGTTGAAGAGGATTAATTTTTTTGACAGTTATAGATATGAAAAATGAGTATGCCCATAAAAGTCCGCTTCGTTTACAGCACTGAAGCCTTTTTATTTGAGCCATACACTATCCCTTGTATCCACGCAAACATGACGTCAACAGAAATGAAGAAAGAAAGAAAATTTTGACAGGTAGCATGGTTGACGTAGGGAACAAGTGTTAAGCATTAAATGCAGGCAAAGAATATTTGCAGGAAGATTAACTTTACATTTCAGATATTTCATCAAGTTCTATTATTTGTACTCTACGAACGAATACTTTATAGATGCAATAGATTCGGGGGTAACTATTGCAGGAATATATATATATATATATATATATATATATATATATATATATATATATATATATATATATATATATATATATATATATATATATATATATCGTAGGTTATACACGCCATTTCAAAAACTATATGTTTGATATATGTTTGTTTACACAGAAGACGAAAAATCACAATATCGATTTGTTTCATATTTCACTGAAAAGTTATTAGAATAAGGGATTTCTTTGACCATCAAGGCACATTATTCAATACAAGTTTTTACAAAGGTATACACCGAGATCTCCACGTTTAGAACATAATACAAATTCCTCTCGCTGTCATCAAGTAGTAAAATTTATCAAATAAATAAAATATTTACATAATCCATTCTATATAATTCCTTATCAAATCTAATCTAATTTAATCAAATCACCTGGATTATGTCTAAAATAATTCTTGTTTTCATTTTTCATCAACGGATGTATCTTTCTCTTTTCCACAGGTATACTACACTTGTATCGAATATAAACACAGATATTCTAAGAAATATACATTTGTTATTAATGCCTGACTTATTTCCTGACGTTTCAAATAGTTCCAACAACAACAACAACAACAACAACAACAACAACAACAACAACAACAACAACAGTACAGTTGAAGATCACGATAAAACAAACCTAAAACAACAACCATTAAAAAGACTGATTAAGGCAGTTAAGATATTTCGAATTTAAAAATGGCGTCCATTTTGTTTTTAAGGAAAATGAAACCGTGCAGTCACACTTTGGTGTTCGAATAAATCTACCAAATGAAAGTAATATTAATATCGCATTTTGGTTCCCATTGACTGTTAATCAATGAATTTGTAAAGATAAGTCATACGCTCGACTTACTTAGTAAAACAGTTTATTCAATTGATATTAACCGGTCCCACCAACTTCCATTCTTTACCACTATGAAAACATTTTCGCCTAAACATGTATGTTTAGGAAATAAAATGATAAGTGAAACATAAAGATTTACTTACACTAAAATCACTTGAAATTTAACTTTGTCGTTGATAGACCTCGCTTATTCCAACGTGCGTGTAATTAAAATCAGTAATCTGCGAAATGAAGAATTAATCGGTCGTATTTTCGTATTTTTTATCGACGGTGGCACAGGGCGGCGAAATTATTACGATTTTTTACGCTCTGACGTCACACGATAACGGGTAACATTATTCGTGTTTGCATCAAAAGGTTGGTGACTTCGTATAATCTAAAACAGAAAGTAATTAAATATCTAAGAAATAAAACAAACTTACCTTAATTTTGAGCTCGGCCAGCTCAGCGTTTCGTGTAGAGAGTGGACGGCGGAAGTCTCGCAGGAAGTACGTCACGCTGATTGACAGCAATAGAACCTAGACCTACACATCGTGACAAATTGTGTATGGAAGGTCTACAGCTGGGACCAAAGTCTAATTTTAGGATTGACATACAGGATGTAAAATAATATTTTTGATATCTAGGAGTCAGTTTAAGTTCTAATTTGCCACCAGGTGTACAAAATAAAATTGTAACGTTAACACGCTATAATTACAATTGAATCGGCAAAATTGAGTCTAGCAAACTAAAATTCTAGATAATGTGTGACGTCGGAGTTATTATATTACCTACAATTACTTCATAACGTATGACGTTATTTATAATTATGGAAAATTGAAAGCCTTATTGGTATTCGAAAAGTAAAAGTTTTTTAAGGGTTGAAGTTTTTCATTGTTATTTTTTTCCTTGAACGAGGACGAGTTGTCTTTCAATATGACGAGAGTTGTCAGATTCTCGCGACCTCAAATTAATGTGTGTACTTCGTGTTTTAGTTAAGGTTCATTTGAAATGACAAACTGCCAAAGTAGGTGTCAATACAATTTTTTTTTATTGAACGTGGGTTAAACGAAATGGAATGTAACTATTCATTCATTCATTCATTCATTCATTCATTCATTCATTCATTCATTCATTCATTCATTCATTCATTCATTCATTCATTCAAATATAAGGAATACTGTTTTCTATTATTACTAATAATATTTATGAATTGATCAAGTGTCATATTTTTTATTAGTACAACGAATTAGTACCAACTGCTACATTAATATTTCTCTGACGTCACAGAAATCACGGCGCGTTTGTAATTAGTCGTGTGCTCTTGATTTAACTCCCAAGGTTAAATATGTGACGCAAATGAACACTTTTCACTGAAATACTTTCTGTATATTGTCATCAAAATTAAGAGGCTATGTAATAAAATATTAATTTCCTATTAAAGTGTGTTGATATATGTATTGTCTGTCTACTCAAATCACTGTAATCTGTTTACGGACCAGCTGTGCAGAGATCTGATCACGTAATCGTTAAGCTGGTGGTTTGTGAATTATTATTAACAGGGCGGCGCCATTTGCGACATGAAGGCGACCTACTGTCCGCCATTTTGTATTTGAGGGTGTAATTTTACCATACCGCGTACCGCCACCTAGTGGTCAGGCTATCACCCACCAGTATGATAGTTTGTTCGGTAAAGGAATGCAGTCATTGGCATCTTGTAAAGGACGGGAATTAACTTGAAACAATCGGGCATACAACACGTGTTCGAGTCGTTGAAGTTGAACTGATAGGGAAATCGGGAGGGGGGGGGGACTTGAATTCCGAATGGAAAAGCGTGTGTGAATGTGATTTATCGTAGATAAGGCGCCAAATGATTTGACGAATTAGAAATGTTGGATTCAGAATCAAACTCAAATCAGATTTATTCTATTTCACAACAATGACATCTCCAAGTAAAAATTATTTTACTTTAACGTTTTTGCAAGGTGTTTAAAATGTACCACACATATATTTATGTATAACTCATTCTACCCTTTCTTTTAGTTCTGAGTCATAAGACTTACTACTAGGCCAATTGTTTAACATTTGGGATGCCATACTTGCCGTAAATCATAATCGTTCTATCTTTTGACTCCAAAATTGTTAATTCTGTTTTATGTTAACTATTATATAGTTATGTTACTATTACTATGTATGGTCCTACTTTGAAATTGGCAATAAATAAATGAATAAGTTCTCGGAAAATTACGGCTGAATGATAATTTCAACTTATTACTATACTACTAATATATTCAATTGACAAGTACAATGTCTATTTATTGGTATTTCAACACTTTTCAGTTTAAACATATTGTTAGTTAAGTTGACTGATTAAAAAATTAATGCCATATTTTCAGCTAGTGTAGGTCGAGGTACCAGTGAATTCACCCTGAAGCAGAATGGATAACATGGTATATAGAAATACTGAAAGTCACTTTTATACGGCCAGTCTGTAACTTTATATATGGTATTTGTGGCTACTTGTGCTTCATATTGAATTTCACTTATAATGTACTTTTTTTTAATGTCTAGAAACTCGCTGCAGTTATCCAGGTATATTGCATAACATGATTTTCTGATGTAATTTATTAGTTACCTATACTTTCAAAAACACACCACTGCTTCTTTTACGTATACGGCACCGTGCAGAGAAATTTACTCTTGCTTGAGAAAATGCCTTCCTTCCTTCACCGTCAACTGCTGTGTCCCCTCAGCTTTGCAATTGCTCATAAATGATGTTTTGTCTGCATTACCATGTATATGTATTTGTGCACTGAGTTATATATTAGCCCCGAAAATGGTTCGCAGTTGCAGAATATGTCACTTTAGTTCTGCCCGTTTCAGGTTAGTGTTAACTGGCTGTTTGATACAACCGTGCAGAAACTAAATAAGACACTGTACATTCGACGTTTTAAGATAAGATTACAATTTCTTGCTATACTTTTATTCTGAAATAAACCATATAAACGTGTACTGCAATTAGACGCAGACACATGGGCGCCAATGATTTGTTGTCTGCATTTGATGTCTGCATGATAGCACATTAATTCATGTTATTTAGACAAAATGTAGCAAGAAACTGTATTCATTCAATCCTGCCAGCATGTGCAATTTTTTGTTTTGTTCTGCATGGTTGTATCAAACAGAGCCAGAGAGAACGCTAACATGCAATGGGCTGCAACCGTTTGTGTACTATAACTGTAAATTCACAACATACAAATCATGGCGGACAGATTGGTAGTCTTATTTTTGCTTTCTGTGGTTGTTAGGAAGTGTGTTCAACATGTACCGTCTTAACTACTGCTATACCAGAGAGAACAAAAAACAGACATCGACGCATTATTAAGGTGAAGAACGATGTAAATGCGATACTTTATTGTAAGCATAAGCTTATCATACTTAACACAGCAAGACATTAAGGTAAATAACCTACAAAGACACACATGGTCAGTTTTATCAACAACCATTCCAGAAAACACACCACAGTGGGCTTAATCTGCTAGCGAAACAATATATGGAGCGGGTTACCATTACACAGCGAAAATCCCCTACCATATGTTTACAAATACCAGCGACAGATTGGTATTTTTACTATAGTTGAGATTTCAATATGACAAAGACTTTAAATGTCAACCAACTTCGCTCTCTTGATAATCTGGTAATTAAAGCGCTAAATTTGTTCATATTAAGCCACAGGGGATGCTTATAAAACAAACGCCGCCAGCAAGAATATGGACTCCTGATTTGGCATCAGTTTATAAGCAGTGTAAACAAGCACACAGTGTAGATATGGGTGAT
The DNA here is from genome assembly GCF_964340395.1 of Glandiceps talaboti. Classification (NCBI taxonomy): domain Eukaryota; kingdom Metazoa; phylum Hemichordata; class Enteropneusta; family Spengelidae; genus Glandiceps; species Glandiceps talaboti. The sequence goes on from NC_135553.1 coordinate 23,590,293, forward strand.
ATAATAATAATGTTTTTGCTATAGCTTCGTCATAAAGCAATAAATGATGACATGATATTCTTGCGCATCTTCATTTTCTACGCTTTGTCTTACAGAGCTGTGAATATTCGAGGGCTCCTCCAATATCCTCCATTATGAAATCTAGACAACTGAGGGCGAATTTCCAAACCTACTGAACAATGTGGTCGTTCAGTTCCTTTACCAAGAGATTTGTATTATTCATTTTCAGATAACGCGTAGGATGACAACGAGTAAATATTATGGACTCTTCAATTTTATCTACGGCTAATTAGTACGTTCAGCAAGGAGCATCCAAAAATGCTGACGATTTCCCTCTATTGCCCATGATCAACAATTTTCTTGTTTCGTTAGTGGACGACATGTAGTGATCTATGATCAAATGTGGTGATTTACCTAGTAAGCTAAAAGGACAAAATAGCTTTGTTTTTAGCTAGAGAGACCAAGAAAAGAGTAACTTAAATATAATTATTTCTTTCTAGAACACTGTTTAACTCTATCTCAAATAATTTACAATATTCATTTAAAAGATTGGATCTTGTTAGCGCAATGTCTTGCCCGCATAACATGTCCACAAGTATGAGAACAATTATCTCTATATGGCTTTTTGATAGAAAGTATTTCGATATTGCACAAGTATTTAGCATGTACATCGGATCCAAGTATGGAGAACGATTTCATTTCTTAGAAGTTGAAATCACAGATTTGTTCACCAAATATCTAAATTTATCACATTGTAAATAGTCCATTTAGATAAGGGTTGTGGCAAACATTTCTACTCGTTTTACTCAAATATAATTTTACTGTTTTCTTACGATGGCTTAAACTATCGGAGCAAATATGTATTGTAGTGTTTACGTGCAAATTGAAACAACCCCAGGCCCTTGATGGAATTGACTAATTAAGCAACCATCTTTTAAAAATAACATGTCTTTTGTGTGAGCTGATGAACTGAAAGCAGTGAACATAAAATTGAGGTAAGTAAACATAGAGTTGAAAAGTGGAAGGCTTCACTTCAACTGCTGGACGTAGAATTCTATTTCAGGTGCAAACGACGAGAGAATGTTTTACTTGAGGATTCCATCGCTGAAACACGGAAGATAATAACATTTTCAGCCTCCATGATACTAGTAAATGCCCGGTTCATGAGTCATTGTTCAAACTCTATAATCGTGTATATACGTTGACACTGTGTCTACATTTATTCATTTTATACAATATATATTAATATTTTGATACCGATTGTACACCTTGTATGTTGTACCACTGTCAACGGGCCTAGAATTGAATGTATGTACAATTTGAAATATTTTACAGATACGTGATAATTATGAACTTAGGGTTTTGGATATATATTACAGTTATTTTTTTATATTTCGCCTTCATTCAGATATCCCTGTGTGGTCGGTGGGCCAGTGGTTGGGGGACCAGTGACAGGCCATTCTGCAGACTCCGCCCTCTTTACTTTAATTTTTTCCAACTCTACTAGATTATCTATGGAGAAAAGAAATGTATTTTGATTATAATGTTGCACGTTGACATGTTACCTTATGTCTGAGTGAGTGAGTGAGTGAGTGAGTGAGTGAGTGAGTGAGTGAGTGAGTGAGTGAGTGTGTAGTGGTATGTATGTATGTATGTATGTCTGTCTGTCTGTCTGTCTGTCTGTCTGTCTGTCTGTATGTATGTATGTATGTATGTATGTATGTATGTATGTATGTATGTATGTATGTATGTATGTTTTTATGTATGTTTTTTCTGCGTACTTCCTGGATATTTATTATTATTTATTTATCTATCTATCCCTTCACTAATGTAAAATTTCAAAAACATGGCATGTTGTTTTAAAGAGTTATTAGATGTTTTTAGTATCTCACCTGAACAGCATACGTGTCCCTTTCCATAACATTTACAAGCAGCTGAGACTTTTGTGAATCCTTTTTCACATGATGACCGACACTGTCCACCATAGTGTTTTTCACATTTTATGTCATTTGGATCATCTAGAAACACAAAAGGAAAGGCATTATAGGCCGCCTTGTTTGTGAAGTTTAAGAATTACATTCACAAATTTTAAGGTTTAAGGGTCTAAATATCTGTTCTTATTAGTAATACCGAAAGTGTCCATTTCTTTACGAGAAGTGAGTTAAGAAGTATCTACAACAAAAAAAATTACATATATATCCATTTGGCATTATCTTCAAAATAAGAGATCACAACGTGTACGAAGGAAGTTAGGAGTGGACACGAAATAATGTAATTGCACCCCATCATTAATTTGTGTATATAATTCTTTATAATCAGACCCCGACAAATGCACATGATGTGCGTCTGTAAGCATAAACATGTTTGTCAAATTGGCAATGGTGACACACAAGAGGTGCTTACCAATACAACATTTTTCATTTTTATCACGGCATCGGCATGGCCCGACAGCTTCTTTTGTACCAGCTTCACACTGTGCATGGCATTTGCCTCCACATGTTTTCTTGCAGTCAAGAATATTAGGGCTATCTGAAAGACAAATGGTATATTTGTTAGAAGTTTGTACATTAATTTTGTACAAGAAAATATATATAGTTTTTAACGATCATGACCAGAAGGGCTTGTAGCGACGGGTTTGCATCTGGCATACAATGTATGCCATCAACTAGTATGTTAACTTTAAACAGAATGTTAGTATAGTAAATCCTTTAGTCGGTGCTTGAAGAAGGCTTAACACCGCCCTCTTCAAGACAAAAGATGCGAGAGGAATCCAGCAACTCCATTGTATCCAAATTGCAAACGGATAGAGTATTTGTGCATGGTGGTGAAAAAGTGAAAATAGATTAATCGTTCTGTGGCTACACTGTATATTACCCATGTATAAAATAAGGTAAAATGCTCCCAAACAACTAAATTAATTATAAACTAACATCACAAAGACACCTACCTATACAACATTTTTTATTACTACCACATTTACAATTTCCATTTGCTTCTATTTCATCATTTTCATGGCATTTATTTCGACATCTGCCACCACAAGCTTGGTTACATTCAAGCCGTTGAGGATCCGCTACCGAACAAGAAAAAGACAAACAGTTTCGCTATGATTAAACTGAATGTCAGCATAAATATGATCAGTCAAGGGATATCCCATAATACTGTAACCTTATACAGGATCGAGAAGTTGATCGGTAAAGTCTGAAGTATGACCCCACCCACCCTCGCTCGCTACCCCAACCACCTTATAAGAGACAAGAAATCCGACTCTATTACGTACTGTATGTTGAACAATTATCTTAAAATGAAATGACATTATAATTTTTTAAAGGCGTGTTCTTTAATGAGGGACTACTTTTTGTATGGTATTGGTGAATATAAAGGGGGTTGTGGAGATATGTTTGCTACGTGCTTTATACAATATAATGCAGAACTCACCTATACAACATTTTCCTTTTTTACCAAAACATTTACAATCTCCGGATGCTACTATTTCGCCTTCTTCTTCACTGCACACTTCACGGCATCGACCACCACATGCCTGATTACACTCAAGAATATTAGGATTTTCTACAAAAGGATGTAAAATGTAAAGTTTTGCATGAGGCAATTCTACATTTTATGCTGTTATCACATTAATATAAACATCATACCACTAAATTGGAAAGCAAATAATCCTCGCGGTTTTGGTAGCGTTTGTTTTTCTCAACCTGGATATACAGTGGAGGAAATGATCATATGATTATGTGATACTTACCCACACAACAAACACCTTTTGCACATGTGCAGTCTTCTGAAACTTGTGTTTCCCGATCTTTGCATTTGCTCCGACACATTCCCTGGCATTCATTTTCACAAGTGACTTCGAAATCTTCATCTATATGTCATAAGGAATACAAGATGTATTGATACAACCATTGCCATAGACATCTGACTATTATAGGTACTACAATATACATATATATATATATATATATATATATATATATATATATATATATATATATATATATATATATATATATATATATATATCTGTGTGTGTGTATATATATATATATCTGTGTGTGTGTGTGTATATATATATATATATATATATATATATATATATATATATATATATATATATATATATATATATATATATATATATATATATATATATATATATATAGTAAAGTGGTTCGCTCAGGCTTTTGCAGAGCTGCCTCAGTAGGCCTAATCCATCATACTATTTATATGTTCAATGAAGCTGCTTAGTGTGTGTGTATATATAATATAACATAAGAGTTTCGTATGTCTCCGTGTTATTAAACCAACTCAGAGTAAAAAAAACAGTGTGCAAAATATGTGCATACTAATTTATGGACAATGCCTATCTGATATAAATACATAGTTTTATTATATAGACTATGTAGTGTCATAGTATCAATGCACATACATAACACTCACATCGTTGATTTAAATCCTGAAATTTACAACTTTATCGGGACACCTGTCAACTAGTGTTTGAAACGACATGTTTTAATGTAATTTTTGGCGCTAGTTTTTCATTTTAAAAGACTTAGTCTGAAACAGGTTGACCACAGGAGTAACGCTAATATCTGTGCAAATTTACGTCATTATAATGTGCAACGCAATTTCAAAGCTACCAGCAGCAAGAGTGTGATAGAGGGTGTTTATATAAATACATATTAGTTTGCCTACCAATGCAACAGGTGTCCGTCGATCCATCACATACAAGTACTTCCGGTGCTTTCTCTTCTTCACTCTTGCAATGTCTATGACGACATATTCCTTTCTGAATGTCATCACATGGAACTTTGACATCCTTTGGATCGGCTGAAAAATGAAATCACATGGTAACCACAGAGGTGAGGGAAAAGTGGAATGCCCTGTTTTGCATACCTCTCATTTTTATAAAACATAATCCTTTCATTATGTGAAACATGTGTTGTGTTGTGTTGTGTTGTGTTGTGTTGTGTTGTGTTGTGTTGTGTTGTGTTGTGTTGTCCGAGTAACAGGCTACAGCCGATAACCATGGTTGTTTCAGGAATTTAAAGACAGTTGTGTTTTCCTTCATTATCATATGCTCATCTTTTCTACTAAACGTAGTTAATTATTTAGGGCTCATCACTATTAAACTTTCTTATTGAGGGCAAACAAATTTCACATGCCTAAAGAATTAGTATAAGGGACGAGATCAATAGTTCAATGTAGGATAAACATTAGACCCCATCCCCACCCCACCCACCCTTTCTAACTAAATTGGCCAAAATTGGAGGTATTTCAGACACCACAATCTATTTCAAATCAGTATGTAGTAGTATGTAGTGCTATGAATATAAAGCCAGTATGTAGTGAGAAAAAATAGTTCTGTTGTTGCACTTTACTTTAGTTTACCGCCATGCATTTACTATAGTGAAAATTCATCTATTTCTCAATTTGACAATATTTTGAAGAAATATGTGTTTAGGTGTACTAACAGATCCATTACAAGTAAAATCATGTTTGTAGGATGAGCTCTAAAATGGCTCAACCCTACCCCACCCCCAACCCCAAAGTAAACGCATTTAGTTTTTTATACTTCATTTAATTATTGATCTCGCCCCTAAGACGCAAAGTAACTTACCGACACAACAGTGACTTTTTCCCGAACACTTGCAGTCTCCTGCTCCTCGTACTTCTCCTTCTCGACACGTTTTCCGACAGACACCTCCACATTGTCCTGTACAATCTAGTTTTCTTGGGTCATCTTTAAAAGGTAAGATAAGGGGTCATTTTAATCGATCAATCAATCCGTGTATAACAGATAAGCCATTTAAAATGTTAAGAGCCGTTTCCTGACCTGATGATTGGCCTCCACTAATCGTGGTTTGAATAAAGTCAATTTAGCATAAATTTTTGCTTTCATCTTTTTTTTATTTGTTTTTTTAGATAATGACGAGGGTGGAGTTTATGCCAAACCAGTATATTTTGTTTTCTAAAAATCATACAACTGTTGTGACCACATATTACATGTAATAAGATATCTCTCAGGTACTAGTTCCAGTCTATCGTAATTCTATAAAATGTGAAAATTCTAATAAAATGTGAAATGTATCATTTTTTCTCCAATCATGCATGAACTTTTAAATAGAACAAATGCGTCAACATGTATGAACATAGATAACCTATGTGTTGTAACATTGATATAGTTACCTTTACAAGTCATTCATTGAGCGATGCTGTTATTGCATTGATATACACATATTGATGACGAAATACACAAAAACGTGACGATGACATCAACATACCTATACAGCATACTCCGTGGTCTCCACACGTACAGCCCTCGGTTAAAACAATTTCACCTTCTTTACAATGACGCCGGCAGGTTCCATCGCAATCTTGACATTGTAATATATTGGGATTTTCTTTGATAGGAATGCAAACATGTAAAAAGTTATTAATTTACGATTTTGATATGTGGTCTAGGATCGACAAATACTAAAATAGTTTTGATACATCAATTGTCGTTATTTGGAGAACATAACTCCCTCTCCATTCTCGGCCAGCAAGCTGTATTTTTTAAGACAAATGTCTAATTAACTACTCCATTGGGAGGCTGTTATCGCAAAAAGCATGAGAAATGCCATAATTTAATGTAACAACAG